>NW_010416164.1:30254-33974 GCF_000710305.1 Buceros rhinoceros silvestris | reverse complement strand
GAGCATACGTGACGGATAGCCTGAAATCCCAGTCAGTGTGTAGAAAGGATTTGTCATCTCCAAGTGAGCTCCCTCGTGCTGGTTGCTTCTGATGGAGGTGGTGGGGAGGGAGGGGAGGGAGAGATGGAAAAATCCTTCACACATAAAATGGATCTTAAACACGGAAAGAAGAGACATTGAAAAGGGCTTGCTTGATACATCTACGTAATGCTACTGAGGTTAAAATTAATTCCATTCAGTCAGAATTGTGTCACCAAAGTATGCAGTGAGTTCACAAGAAGTCACATGCCCTGGTGTCCTCTCTCTGGATCTTCTTGTTACCTGTATTTTGGACTCTAGCAAAGTGGGGATTTGTTTCATTGTTTTTAATATAAATGTAGATGAGCACGTGATGTCATCTGTAAGAGCAGTGATACATTTTACGAGTTATGAGGATGTCCCTAGAGCACACCACATGCTCCAGAAGTGGCGAGGAGAGGAGCCCTGAATTGCCAAAACACAAAGCATTCAGTTTAGTGACAAATGCCGGTCTCTTCTAAAATGCTTCCCATGCAATCTTGGGGGTGCGACCAGGCCCCAGAGAAGAGCTGCCTCTCTAGAAGCCAAACCCCTCCTGAAGGCAGGGTTGGGCTGGATCTTGTGGACTAATCTGGAAGGTAAGAGAGACTTTGTTGGCTGCTGTAGCCATTCCAACTTCATCACCCAGAGAAGGCTGGCAGGTGTCTGAGGTCCAGAAGAGGTCCAGTGTCTTTCATTTTTTAAATTATAAGAATAGAACCCTCTGTGGATTGCACATCAACAGACATTCAGATAAATACGTATTTGCTACATGGCAACGGTATCCTAAAGTGCCACCATTCCGGTCTCAAGATGACAACAGATTGCTTTCTAAATTTGTCATTCTTCATTTCTCTACCTCTCCAACCCACCCCAGGACATTTCAAAGCTCAGTTTATTCTTACTGGGTCCACCACCTATTATTCTTCCTCCCTGGGAATAATTACTCCTCCCTGGAGAAATCTTTCCCGGGGTCTACCCAGGCAAAACCAAAAAGGCTGGTGCACAACTGCACATTTTATAGAAACTCAAACCCCATCAATCTGTTTAAGGAAGTGTCTTCCTTGTGCTGCATTCCTGTTACCCAGCCACACCTCTTCTGCCCTTACGAGGATCTTACAAAATGGGGAACCTGCTTAACAAGTTCGCTTTGGCCTCTTATTACCCACAGGCACAGACAGTTCCCTCCTTGTATTTGCTGTGGTTCAGCTCTTCCCACCTCTCTCCTCCTGAGCTGTGCTCCTTGTTCTTCCCAACTCTGCCACGCTCACTTCTTACTGCACACCAAGCAAAGACCATGATATTTTATGAATATGTTTCGGACCAGGTTCCCTAGCCAGGCAACTTGCTTCACTTTCAAAGTCCTTGCAAATTACTGCCCACAAATCTCGTGACCTGAGTTATGAATCATTTTTTTATTAACTTTTATAAAAAACAATGTACAAGTCTGTTTTCAAAAAAAGCCTGACGGTATGGACTGTCCACAGCAGTGGGAAATGTAACCCTACATGGTGATGGCTATTTTAGTTTTTAATTGTGTCTGTCTAATGAAACTAAATCAGAAACTACATCACTATTTTCTAACAAAATTGCCAACCTTTCACTGCTGGGTTTGACTGTGTTCAGGTATCTGAGGAATATGTGGACTTAGACCCAACCTTCCTTCACTTACAGCAAAATAATCTTGTTCAGCGCATGTAGGAGTGAAATCCTGAAGAAGAGAACTGCTCTGGGCGATGCTGATAAAACATAAGTGAAATTACAGAGTCCAATGTTAGCCATAAAGCACGTGCAGTGGATGATTTTGGAGGTACGGCAAGTAACAGAAGAGCAGCTAGAGCCAATGGACACCAGAGAGCTTGCATATTGCCTTGTAAGATTTGGGTCTTCTTCCTTCCAGCCTCTCCAGGCTCACCTGAACAATGAATACACCACCTTAAAAAAGGTGAAAACAGCAAGAGAGCTAATAACAATTTGAACAAATGTAGCAAAAGATGTAAAAATACTCAGATTCATTAACCTGATTTTTTTTTTGTCCTTTCGACACTAAGCCAGAGGTGTAGCAGGTAGAGCATATGCTGGGACAGAACCACGCACCAGACATCTCCTGGTGAAGCGTGAGCAGAGGTGGCAAGCAGAAAAGCTCATCAGTCTTTGATACTCACTCCATGTTTGAACAGATACTCCATTCTTGGAACCAAGCCCAGCTCCTCATCTGACCTGACACTCAAGCTCTCCATAGGATTTCAGCCCTACTTGCCCCAAAGACCAGTTTTCTTACACACTTGTTGTCTTTATGCTAAGGGCTGTTATTCTGTGGATCAAAGTGGGAATTGTAACTGTGAAAGACAACTTCCCCTCCACTAGCTGAAATCCGTGGAGCTCATTCGTGCTGCTGAAGACAGAGCTAACCACCCTCCTGAAGAGAGCCCCAGAACTGCAGCCGTCTTCACGCATGCGGAACTCTGCGGGTGCGCAGCCTCACTGAGCTCACTGCGCTGTTTACACGCGTAAGTTACTCATGTATCTGTTTGCAGGATTTAAACCAAAATGCAAAACTGATTTCTTGCCTTGGTTTCACAACAGTGAGCTCTTCATACAGACGTGCTGTACTTTAAGAGCTAAGGGTCAAGTGGTTAAAGAAATCAACTGTTCACAGCAGCAGTGACTTCACAGATGTGTCCAGCTACGTCTCTGCAGGGAAAGACCGCTTCCCCCAGAAGTTCAGCCTGTGAGATTTGAGCACACGGGTAAACGAGATTTTATTTACTCACTGTTTAAGAATGAGAATACTATCCTTTTGTCACCTGCAGTCTTAGAGGTGATGAAGTTCAGCATTTGGTGCAGATCCTGAGGGTGACTGGGGCTACCACAGTGCTGTAGCAGAGAAAACTATTTTCTAGCTCTAGCTGTTGGCCCAACACTCAATGAACCCGTGTTTTGATGAAGTGCATGCGCTGAAATGGTCAGAAAAAGTCACATCAGAGAGCCTGGCTGTTACTAAAACTGTTACTAACCACCCTGCAGGCTTTTTAACTTAACTTCAGAGGCTTAAAATATGCTGACGGTTCCAGGAGGCCAGTTAGTGCATTGCTCTGGCCTGCCCCAGCTACACCACATCCTGGTTTACTGCGTTCTTCGCATTTAGCCCTGCTCCCTGGCCCACACAGCATAACCTTCTGTGGAAGCTGTCCCAGATCCTCAGAGTTAAGACCTGTAAAAGGCCCGTCTCTGGAGAAGGGCTGCAGTAATTCAGCTGGTTTATACTGCCGAGATGTTACTTCTCCCCAAAGCACTGAGAAAACTCTCAGTGGTAGTTGTGCGCAGTTGTCTCTGCTTGCATTATTTGCTCACTTACATGAAGTTACATTAAAGCCCTTAACATCTTGTTCCTCCTCAAACTCCCCTTTTCAAGGCGATTTTAATTTCTGGTCTTTCTCTGGAAAGAGAAAGCCTCTCACGTTGGGTTTTCTCTCTCTGGTTGCAATGTGCTGGGGTTGTGCTGCAGGCAAATTGCTACAGCCAGGAGCTCCCCCAGCTGGGGAAGGCAGCTGGGACTGCACAGTGCCTGGAGCTGAACTGACCTGGCTGGCTACCAGGACGCAGCCTGCACCCCCAGCACACCCACGTACCTTCCTGTCACCCCGCTGCCTTTGAGCTTTC
>NW_010416164.1:28289-30187 GCF_000710305.1 Buceros rhinoceros silvestris | reverse complement strand
CTTCCGGTCCCCCAGCTGCGTTGGAGCTTCCCCTACCAAACCACACCTATGGCAGCAGCAGCAGCAACCCCTGGAAGCAGAGTTTGAGCATGGCCTTTTCAGCGCTGCTTTTCATGCTTGTGGGTAAAAAGATACTCGGAAAACAAGAAAAGGCTCTGAATCAAAAGAAACCTTGTAACCTAGAACCAGCAGCTAAGCGGGGCTGCTTTTGCGCTTCGGCACAGAGGGGCTGGCAGAAGCGGTCTGTGTAAGTGGTGGCAGCGTAAGTAACTGTACATTTTCCAACGTGGCTGCAGTTGCATCAGGAGTACCAGTTACTCCAAGTATGTAGAGGCATGATCTCACATTCGATGTCAAGGGCAGCTTTTAAGACATTTCGACTGAATTAGCTGAACCCTGATGATGCTCGACCCCTGACTTTGAGAAAATCTGTGTCCTTATCTCCAGCCTGTACCTAGAGAGAACCCCGCAATGCAGGGAACTATCTTCTACACAGTTTATTAGAAAGTTTCAATTCAGAGAATTTTAAAGTGGTTCGCACTTATATTGCCACAAAAATCCCTCAGACTGTATTTGAGCGTCTTTGAGCCTGTATACATCAATGCCACGTCATGTTTATCCACTCCGATTCACATTGATTTCAGTCCGAGCCAACGAGGCTAATGTTCTCCCGTTCAATGTGTCAAGAGAGCCAGCGGTGGCACTGGACACGTGTACAAAAGTGGACATTGCTTGCACGTTGCTGACAGCAGAGATTATGATACGCCGTTGAGAAAGAGGGAGCCAGAGCTTCCGCAGATGAATCTTAATGGTAACATCCCAGACGTGGCTCAGAGCTCAGTCAGTTGAGTTTTGTAGTTCAGCTGGGAGTGTGGTGACGAGACATTGAGCTAGTGGATTTGTCTTTACCTAGGTTTGAGAGATTGTCAGTGCAGGTCTATACATACGTTCATCCTCAAAGAAAAGAAAACAAGCTGTTTCAGTAAGTGTCGTAACCCTTCACGTGCACAGCTTTAAGGGGTACTGTGGAAGTGAGCTTCACACAGAAACAATGATCACAGGTGAGGGGTCTCCTTGCAGAAGCTGAACTACCTCTGATTCAGCTCCTCAAATGCTCCTTAACTTCCGCCCTCCCTTCACTTAAGGGAACCTCTAGTTGCACCATTTTCTCCCACTGATTTACCTCATTCAGATCTCATCTTTCCTCCATTAAATACATGCCTTTTAGGTCTTTTCTCCTCAAGTTTTCCTGCTCAATTCCATCCTAACCTTCATTTCCATCTTGCTGTTGGCTTTAGCTCTTCCCCTTAAAGCTATTCTTTTCCCTCACCAAACACTCTTTAGTATCCGTGTGGGTGTGTGCACATGGGGGAATGTCATGCTTGAGCCTTTTGCCTCCCAAACATTTAGTATTTGTTTTCATTTTCACCTCCATGCTCACTTCTTGTGTTCATCTCCCGAAATTTCTTTTTTGATTACGTCCAGTCTGGTTTCTCTCCCAAACCAGTTTCCAAAGGCTTTTTGATTTCAGACATACCAAATGCACGATCCTTTTCCTCCTCACACTGTCCTCAAAATTCTTCCTGTGGCTCATGCTTTTTCTGACTTCTTTCCCATCTTTTTAATCCTCTCGGTGTACTTCAGGAGAGTCCTCCCCCAGGCCTTCCAGCAGTGTGGGCATTCTGGGTCATCCCTAACAAACCCCAACATCACATAGGTGTGCTCTCATAACCCACATTTGTCTCCTCCTGCACAAAGATGTTACAAGTCAGACCTTTTCTCCTGTATTCCTTCTACCCACTTTTCTCATCACTGTGCTTGATGCCACCATGCCAACCATCACCAATGCCTACTCCCTTCCACCTGGACTTCTCCTCAGGTGCTCCGATATAGGCTAA
>NW_010416164.1:20647-28184 GCF_000710305.1 Buceros rhinoceros silvestris | reverse complement strand
TGCTGAACGCGTAAGATCTTCCCAAGAGTTCTTGTCCATCTCACATCTCATTTCACCATCACAAATAAGTATCTTGCTTATACCCATGAGAGAACCACTGTCCAGACTTCTGCTAAGTGCATCACTCATCCTCTTGCTCTGCTGTTTTCCACCACACTTAACAGTACTTATTTTCAGCTTCAGTGTCCTCCCCACTCTATTTGCCCTTCATGCTATTCTAAGAGATCAGCTTTTGCATGACTGACCTGTCATGCCTGCCTTGAGGGTCCTCTCCAAGTTTTAAGGTCAACCTTATAATTTCTTCCATGCTGCCTCTCAGGTTTGCAAGGTTCCTTCAATCCTCCCAAAGCCATTTCACTGTTTGTATTTCTCCTCTAAGATTTTTCCTTGACTGAGATATGCGCAATCTAAACATAATTTATATTTCCCATCACAAAGTGCTATTACGGGTTCCTCGTGCTCCTGTCCATGACTGGGGGTGGTGGGTGAGTAGAACCCACATCCTTTTTGCCTTGTACAGTGTCTAGCACAATGGATCCTGTAACAAACTGTAATGAACCCTGTCCGCAAGCACCTTGTACAGTTTCTATACCCTTCCTATATAAGAAGAGTAAGTATAAAGAATAGGTGTGTGGCTGATGGACAAATATTTTTAGAGAGGAGATATACCAAGAAATTGTTATCACAAAAGCCGCCTCAGTCTGAGGCAATTAATAATTGACTTGTGCAGGAGTTGAGGAACATTGAGGAACTGGCCACCACTGCAGCAGTCAAAAAGCTGCGTTCCTAGAAGCAACAGGCCCAGAAGCCCTTCGCTGGCCAAGGCAAAGTGCCTTCCCCAGAAGGAAGGGTCGCACTCTCAGTTCAGAAGTGTCAAGTTTGGACTGAAGGTGTATTCCCCACCCATATGCCAAATAATTCTCTTGTCATGGCTAAAGTAAATTTACTGACATTCAGTTCTCTCCTCTACTGCAAGACTCCTCGTTTCTAAACAACTGAGACTCCTCCACTGCACTCCCTGCTTGTTCTTGACCCCTACTACTGATTTACTAACAAGGGCAGAGAAACTGCTCTTGACTACAGCTAAAGAAGAGAGGCTGTTTTGCCAGACATGCTTGATGTCACATGGGAGATGAGAAACAGCAGAACACCACCTAACCGAAGTTCAATTAGCCCCATTTACATCCTAGCCAAGAGAGGTGTGCTTTATCCCCACGCTGGGAAAGTACGTGGCAATTTTTTGCCCCACAAGCTCCTGCATGGCTAAAGAAATTCATTTTTAGGTAACTTGAAACCCTGGAAAGCCATGAAAGAGTCACTGCGTTATCATTTCAAGTATTACACTTTGTACTTCAGCTTCGCGTAGGAGTAGGGTCTCTGCTCTCCCCAGTTCAGTGCTACGTGAGCGAGAAGGAATGGTTGGGAAAAAAGAATAAAATGAATGGTATTAGGATAGAGAGTGTCAATCTCCTGTTCAATTTGTGTCCATGTTTCTCCATTGACTTGATGTTATATTATGCACAAAATACACTACATCCTCAGCATGACCTAACTGTGAAACCCCTCAAAGTCTGAGTGATGTGCTCAGACCAGTTTTAACCTAGTCATCTGGCCTGTGAGGCCAGGGGAAGGAACTATCCCATGTGGGATGGATTGTTCACGGCAAAGTCTAGCAGGGAAGGTTTGAGTAGAAGCAAGCACTTGCGCTTCTCAGTGTGGTCCGTTCTCACCCATCATATTTAGGCAGATACAACACTTGATAAGAGTCTGCACAAACCGCCCACAAAGACACAGTGCCAAGGTGGCTGAAAGGAAGAGAACACACAAATGCAAACGCAAGATTTAGTCAAAATAAAATGTCCCAGCAAAATACCGAACAAATAAAATCAAGACAGCAAGTAGAAACAAGGTATTGCCCTCATGGTAGTTGGAAAACAAGTGAAGCAGAAGAAAATGGTGAGTGAAGAGAGAAGGCGGGAGGAAGAGAGCTGGGAGCATCCATAGAAGAACCAGCACCAGGGCAGGGGCAGGTCCTGGCAGAGCTGTGTGTGCAGCCAGCACCACACCAGCTGAATCTCTGACTGCCCACATCACCAGCCGCTTCCACACTACGACAAGGGCTACTCTGCTTCGTAAGCTCCTGTTAACAGGGTCAGTAAATCACGTTAGTATTCCACCAGGCACCGTATTCTTCAGAGGTACGATCATTACCAATTCAGTCTACTGACGTGCAAATATTCCTGTTACAGGGGGGGAGGAAGAAAATACCTTCAGTTAAATACATCAACAGAAGTACATAGTTGCTCAACTAGTCAGACAAATTCAGTCTGACTGCCACAAAATCCCATTATTTGGATTTATTATTGCCCAAAAGACACTGGTTTGCCTCTCAGTAATATTAACGATGGAAATAGTCTGTGTTAAAACCAAGTTCATACATTTAAGTACCTTGTTTTACTATAAAGCCAGTTTGTATTCACAACTATTTACTATAACTTGTTCAAGTTTTGTTTTGGTATTGTTAAGGTTAAAACTGACCTTTAGTACCTCTGGTGTTCCCTTCCTGGACACACCTCACAGGCAGCAGTCCTGGCTTTCTGTCCTTCCCACTCAGAAGTATCATCCAACTACTCTGACTAGATCTCAGAGACACTCTTCTTCCTTTTCCATCCCTAATACTGCTCCTGCTGCCTTTGTGACACACAAGCCCTTTCACTCCAGTGCTCTGAAACCAGCCAATCAGTTACTAAACTCCAGTTACATTTTCAAAGTCCTTTCTTCTTTCAGTCTTCTCCAGTAAGTACAAACCAGCACAGACAAAAATAACAAAAAGCCTTTATGCCTGGGTCATTGTACCTTAGGGTGTCCTTGCCAGTGTTTGCAAGCTTTCCTCAGCCCAGCTGATCTGCCAGATCAGGCTGGCAGAAACATGGTCCTGATGGCACTGTGCTCTGGGTGGGCCAAGCCTTACCACCTGCTAAACACTGGCACTACATTCCCTCCTTGCAGCCAGGAAGTCTAAGGCTCAGCTCTCACCTGTTCTGTGAGCCAGCAGTGGAAAGCGTATTTTCAAACTGCAAATAACAACAAAAAAGCAGTTTTAAGATTGTTTTTCCCCTGGATGCCATTCATGATTTTCACTTCTTATCAGGTAATTCCCTTGCTTGAACAATCGTAATTGTTCCAGGCGATTATCATCAGAACACCTCAACCATCCTATATTAAGCAAGATACATTAATCAGGAGTTGAATAAGTTATGAATAGCTGCAGCCAGGTTGTGGGTGGTCTGCCTGGTATAGGTGCCAAGGAATCTCAGAAGCATCCAGGCAACACAGAGCTTCCCTAAACTCAACTCTGCCTCACAACCATCCTCTGAAGCATCCTCCTTACCAGCTCTCCTCACAACCATCTTCCCAATCCTCACATACAATAAGCAGCAGATGCTTTAAGATACAGTCACAGCTCAGCTCTTCCTTTGCAGCCCAAAGCCTCTGCTCGACTTTGATGAAAGTGGCTTTAATTGCTGTGCAACTCTCCTTCCACATCTACCAGATAACGCAGGAGGAGCCACTTATCACCAACAGCACAGTGTTATGAAGTACGTGAAAAGCACAATGAAATAGATGAGAGAATTTGTTGTGCTAAGTGACCTTGAATTAAACCAGCAGTGCTGACATTGCTCCATTATAAACATGGAATTTGTACTTGTGTCGCACTTGATCTGCAGTCATTCTTTTAGAAATCTCTCTCTAAAGAAACCCAATCCAAGATTTCAATATATAAAAAACCCAGAGGTAATTGAGATTTTTCATTGTCTGCACAGTTCCCAAGTTAGAAACTTCTTTAAAGAAAATTATGTGTAAATGCAGCAGCCTTTAACAGATAAATAAGAAATAAAAATGCTGAAGAAATGCTTTAATTACGAAAAGGCAGAAAGCTACTTGCCAAATCAAATCAAAACCTACAATATGCTGCGTAACGGAGATAAGCCAGTGGTAGAGGTCAGCCTTCTTCTGAGACTTGAGTCTTTAAATTTCTAAACCATGGAAGTCTCATCATTCTCTTGGTGTGATAACTTACTGCATTATTTGTTCAATATAAATACATTTAGAAAATTTAATAAATGGAATATTAGAAAAATACCAAAGGAGTGGTTACCAATACAATGGAGTGGTTAGCAATAACAGCAGTTGTGTTGAGTTGCTGTCATGATCATGGCACGTGTGCACAGAGGCTGAAGTTGAAGATTGCTTTTGGAAAAAAATAACGTTGAAGATTGAAGCTGAATGAAAGATTATTTCATGATTGATTTCAATATATGTATAAGATGACTCAGTCTAGATCTGTATTCAGTGATAATTTGCCAACTAACGTAATATTCTAAAGCCCTTTAGATTCAATTTCAAATAAGCCACAGCAAAGAAAATTCTTCTGGTTTGAAGCAGCTGGTAAGACTGGGTAACACTTCAAAGAGATGATGTGAAGCTATCCAGCACCCAGCCCTGGGCTTATCTCTGTACCACCCCAAGAGCAGATACAGAAAGTGATGACATTGGGCAGTTTTACCTCGCACCTGAACTGTCAGTTTACTTGAAACAAGACTGGTGGAAATAGAAAGCTTGGAGGAACGTAAGCAGTCCGCAGTGAGCTGTAAAACAGGTCTGTCACAGGACAACGGCAGTTTCATATTGCTACAGCCAAGAAAGCTGAGAACTCACCATGAGGAACGCGGTCTGGAGTACTATCCAAATCCCTGCAAATCTAAGGGAAAAAAATATTAACCTGGACATACTTTAATTAAACATTACCAGAAGGCCTGTATATAGTGCACAGATTTTTGTCAGCCTTGAAGTGAAATTCTAACGGAGAAAGCGGAAAATCTACAATCTGCACAGTTCTGTATTTTCTTGGTTGAGAAATATAGAAACAATCCTTAAAAAGTACATCCAAAACAGATCTGGAAGTTTTCTAATAGAACATTTTTTTCCAAAAGTTGCAGTGATTCAGACTGTCCAGTGGTGATGACAGCCCCTCGTGCAGTACCACACAGCAGGAGGTCCACAAGAGTGAAAGTCTGTGAGAATGGTCTTCAATGCAGGGAGAGGGAACACGGTTCAGGCCAACTTCATCCTGCCAGCTGCAAGACACTCCAGCTGTCTGAGCTGCTTATGAAGCAGGAATCTTGTTGATACAGGTTATCCCAAATGGCACAAATCATTGGGTCCTTTAGTTTTAGATGAACAATTGCAAACCTAGATCCACAGGAAGTTAAGATCTGTATTTATGGTGTATACAGTTCTTCGAAAGAGCTCCCCAGCTAGGGGGTCTGTCCTGAGTACCAACCCCGCGGTGGTTAATCCACACAGGCAGTAAGGGCAGGTTACATACCTGTGGAAGCTGTAACAGGGCTGCTGTCTGGGCACTAGTCTCTTTTAGCAGAGAGGCTCTAAAGGTACAAGTAGTGAACAGACGTAACGTTACCATGGTTAAAGTTCAGTTTATTAGATAGTTTCACTACCTAAAATAAATGTGAGGTTTTTTCCTCTAATCATTCTTCTTTGTTTCTCTGGCATTATTGCCAGCCAGAACTTTTCAAGTTGCTACTAAAAACGAGGTCCCAAGAACAACTCTTGTTCAAGCACGAGATGTACGAGCTAAGCCAGACGGCCATCCGTCACTCCATTTTGGTTTGCTAAACAAAACTCGTACGAGTTTAGTTTACGAGTTTTCCCTCCGAGTAAAAACACCCATAGTGAGATTTTGACTTTCTTTAATTTAAAGATTGTATTACAGAAAAGTTTACGTAAGGAATCCTTATAAGGATTAACTCTTGACATCATATATTGCCAAGATACAGTGTAGCTGCAAGGGCTCTACGTGAACCTTCATATAAGTTGCTTTCTTACATACACGGTTGCTGAACAACAGAAATGGTATTTACCATTTGTGAGAGAAGACAGTGGTGTTTCAATAGTCCTTTTACCAGCGTGTTCTGGTTTTCCCAAATTAGAAAGAAGTCATATTAAAACTGCAAAATCCTATTATACAGGAAGTTGAGAGAGAGGAGTTTTCTAAAGATTGCAACGGATGAAACATTAAAATGAAAACTAAGAAGTGTTGATTATGTAGAATGGTTTCTCTTTTACTGACAGGTCAAATATAGTAGAAACATACAAACATTTTTGATAATCTAATTCCAGATGAATTCAAAACACTGAAGTAACATACACAGGCTAAGAGAATTCAATACTGTTCCAAGGCACTTACTGAATCTCCATGACTAGATGAAAACCAGAACAAATTAGGTCTGACAATTAAACAGTATATAATATAAAAATAACCTTTTGCTTACAATTTACAAAATGTATTACAATCTTTATCTCTGCTAACCTGCAATTCTGGCTGTGTGTGTCCAGCAATTTTTGTAAAAAACCCCAGAAACTATTTTCTAAAACTTCAGGGCAAATAATTTACAAATAAGGTACACAAAAATTTAGATCATGCAGAGATTTCTTACATCTTCTGTTAATACTTTATGATTGCAACTTTATCAAATTATATACTTACTTGCCCTGTACATATACAAAATAATGCATACGTGGTAATCAAACGTTAGCAAAAAGTAGTCCATAAACACAATCTGTCAGAAGTATTACTATATTAACATATGTCTACAAGCAGCGTGTAACAGGGTTAAGAGACATTAAGGCAATAATACTCGAAGTTACAAAATAAATCATATGTAATACTTTCTCCTAAGTGTAATAAGGCAGGTAGACGGCCCCAGCAAAAAGTTACGCTGTAATACTGGAATCCACTGCTGTGAACAATGCTTACGGTTTTGCGTGGGATGTACGGTAAGGGTGTACCATTTGGTCGTTAGATCTACTCTGCTCTCTGTTAGTCGCCCCCCAGAAAAGTGGAATACTATTTGTCTAGCTCTCAGTGGCACTTGAATTTTCCAGTATAATTTATTGATAGCATGTCCATTGGATCTCGGATCATGTCCATTCTGAAGGTGGCTCTCTTGGTCCTCTGGGCTTTCCACAGCGGTTACCAAAACCTAAGGAAAGAAATGCAATTAATACTTGTGTCCGCTTGGACCATGCAGTCGCACTGATGTTGGTGGCAGTCAGAAGAATCACTGCAACACACGCTCCAGCTCTTACTGAGGAGGTTTATTCTCAGGGCTAGAAAATGACTTTGTAGTATTAGGAGTTCTAAAGGTGCCATGGCCATAGGAAATACAGACATGAAGGATTTGTATGGAATTATAGTTCACAGTTTAATCCTCACTTGGGAAGTACCTCTCAGTAAAGACAGCATTACAGCCTTTGTTACCATTTTTTGATTTTTTTTCCTTCTTTGTGTACAGAGTTTTTCAGGTATTATTTCTGAAAGTTTTCAGTGCTCTACAGAAATGATACCCCATTTGACTAATTCCGTATCCCATACACTCTAAAAAACAAAGTGAAAAATGACTGAATTGCTCATTCTGGGAAAAAAAAAAAAAATTCTTTCAGCGATGCTGTAGAG
>NW_010416164.1:0-20547 GCF_000710305.1 Buceros rhinoceros silvestris | reverse complement strand
CGGTTTGTTTGGCCGTGTTCTGCCCCTCAGCGAATGGGAGGGAAAGAGTAGTAGCAGCCACCCAAACTAGACTATTAATGATCTTCTGTTTATATCATCTAGCGATTATGTTTTGAATGAATGGTAATTACCGATTTCTGTCACTTCCGCAGGGAATTCTGAAATTTGACCTCTTGTATCAGTGGAACCAGAAAAAGAAATCTGACGTAAAATGTCGGTTGGTGTTTTGTTGCTTCTTTCAGGACGATCTGGAAAACACCTCCCCCCCTTTACTGTAGCATCCATTTAGTCAGTACTATGTGAACACTGCTTTTAAGTACAGGTCAGTCCAGAACACAACCTGCATCAACTATTATTTACAAAAATATTTAAAAGCCAGTTTCTCATTTCTTAAAAAACAAACATAAAAATCTTTTATCAAGTATGATGTTCAATGACAGCGGCACGTTCCTGTTTGCCAAATATTTTTTCAAAAGTTTGTAAGGATATTTAAATTCCCATGTAGCGCTATTTATGGCAAGAGTTCACAGAACCATTTAATACATCAATATAAATGCATCTGTTCAGGTTCTTTCTAAACTAAAGGTGCTTAAGCCAACACGACAGGAAACTATATGTTGCACTACCTGTATCATCAGCCAGTTTGCCAATCTGTAATATTTCTGAAAACTAATTTATTTAAAAAAAAAATCTACCAGGTATTTAACACACAGCTCCAAACAGGCTGTACGAGCCCATTCAAGCGTACCCAGAAGACACATGGCAGACATAAGTGTGCAGCTGAAGCAGGTTGCTGCAAAGTTAAACGTCAGCTGATAGACTACACTTCTTACTGAAGCCTTCTCAGATGAAAATTAAAGACTTCGGTGCATATGCAACATACATATACATACACACACAAACATCACTGCTGAATTTATTTCAGGCTTAGCCCCATCTTTATGGAATTAAAAAATTATTTCACCAACTTCCACAATTTCTAGTCAAATAAGATCGGAAGGGACTAATTAAGCTGGAAAAATATTGCTAAATTATGCATTTAAATTCAGTTTTTTTGGCCTTCATTATTTTAGCACACCCAAATTTTAACATTAATTTTTAAATTAGACTTGTAACTTGCTTCCTCAGAAAACTTTAGAAGCTTTAAAAACAGAAGGGCTTTTCAGAAATGTCAGTGTTTTGACAAGATCCTTAGATATCTTCAGAGCAAAAGCCAACTTCAGGCAAATTTGTGCTCAGAAGGAAAAATGTAGTTTGAAAAAATCCGAAGAAAAAAAAATTTTCCAATCACTTACCAGGTAGTACAGGTGAAGTTGTTTTCAAACCCTGTTAGTGAGAAGTGAATACAATTTTACAAAATGCTTTCAAAATAATAAAAACACCAGAAATTTCAATGATGAAGTCATAAAAGAAAATATACAACCATAGAAATATCTACTTGCTCCTACATTTCTGACTTGTTATAACACTGACAAAAAAAAATACTAGAGTAGTTAATAAAAAATTTGCTATCAGAACCTTACTTAATATTTTATAAAAAGTTAAAATTGTCACATTACAAATTATTTGCAAAACTAGGTAGGTTATTTCTCTTACTAAATTTACAGATCCTGAAAAATCACATCTGTTTTTTTTGCCACATTAAGTGGTGTATAAAGGTGGCTGTAAAGAGTATTGGGGGTATGTGAAAAAAAGGCAAAAATGTAAAGAGGATTTACATGCTTTTGACGGTTTGCCAGTGTAAGACTGAGCAACTAGCAGACTGATGTGAAAAGTGCAATCTGATGGGCAGCAAAAGGTTTGCTTAACATAAATATGGATGTAAGGAAGAACAGTGAAGTGGGTTGTTCACAGAGGATATGAAGTTTCCATCTCTGGAGATTTTGAAGAACCAGCTGGATGAAGAAAGCTGGGAGCAGCCTGGTCTGAGTCCCTACTTCACGCAGCAGGTTAGACTAGAGACTGCAGTTCTCCTCCAGCTTGAATTACCCTATGATCAATTAAGAGCAGACAGCAAGTGCCATAAAAGCAGCATATTAATACTCTTAAAGCTATAATTTAAGATGTATTATGGATGATTTTTAAAAGTATTGCTGAACTTAGAAAAGTAGATAGTTTTCTTGGAAAGAAAACATCAGGTCAGCAGCTCAGGCAGAGGAAAAACTGGCAAGTTGCAGATGATCCACAGCTGGAACTTTTCACAAGTGAGTATTTTGCATTTTTATTGTAGTTCCCAAGTGAACTAGAAATGACCAATTAGCACAGACTTGTCTCCTATACTTACTGTAGAGACTGTTTGTTCAGGGAGATGCTGATCACGCAATAAGCTCCACTCAGGCTGTGCAATCATAACTGGCTTTGGCAAGGGTGTGCCTAGGAAAAATTAAATCAAACTCAAGTATGTTGATTTTTCTCCATGATGAGGCATTAGAACACAGCATTAGCTATGTGCTATAAAGAAACTTTTTAAAAATTAAATGCTTGTAAAAACTTGAGTCTCTCTTTACGTGAAGAGCATTCAAGATAACGGAAAACTTCACACCATAACTCAAAACACAAGACTGTCATGGTTGCATTGTGGACGTTTCCTTCATTTGGAAGTTCCTAGCCAGTAGGAGAATTAGCTTCTTTTCAAATGATGGTTTAAAAAATCTTATTAAACCAGCTGTGCAGTAATAGCGTGTCTTTTTCAGACCTACTAAGTAAAGAAAACAAGTCAGGACAGCCATACCTGTCCTTTACTGATATCGTCCAAAAACACAATCAAAATTGAAGTGTTTTTAGTGATTCCAGTTCCAATGAGCTTTTTTTTTTTAAGAAAAAAAAGCTTTATTTCTTGTGTTCTCACAGAAAAGCAGCAAGTACATAATATTCAAAGAGAGGACCACTTTGAACTACTTATGCTTATGGTGCTCAAGGGACATAGTTACAAAACTGCACCGTTTTTATGCTGAAGATATCTGTATTAACTACCTTAGCCAAAAATGTTTGAAAGTTTCACAAAGTGACACTAAACAAAAGCCTCAGTAAGTAACTACACCACACTAGAAGATACCAAACATCAATCTAATTTATCACTTTGTTTCAATTAATCTTTTTTGTATTCTGCCATTACTAGCTTGATGAGTGAAATATGAAGATACAAGCACATCATCTGTAAGTGTCAGTTTTCTCTTCCAGTTACCCTTTTGATACAGGCAAAGAGTAAACTGTGTTAAACTTCAGTGGACTGTTCTTGTTCACTAGATGCAGTGCAGCATGACGTGTCATCTTTCCTTTGTCCACGAAAGAAGAGTCAGATAAGCACTGTTCATGTGTTTTCCTGTTCCCTACCTGGAGCAGTAGGAAAGTAAGAGAGCTGGGGAATCCCCTAACCACACTGTATTTCCCCCCTGTACCTCATTTCCATACCCTGCAGACTGAAAACCAGTCTGAAGCCAGTCTGAATTTCAGCTCCACTGAAATCAATATTCAAGTCTCCAATATAATTAAATATCATGTAAGAGCATGCTTAGTCAGAAAACAAGAAATAATTTGACTGTGCTCCCGGGCTTGTAACAGTTAAGCCTCAAAATAAACCATTACACATGCTAGATTTCATTCCATTTTACAGTTTGCTCCAACACTGCAAGATTAGCCAAAAAGCAGGGGCATTCCAATACAACATGGAAATGCATTTCATATTTTATCCCCAATTATCACACAACATTAAGAACTTACTCTGCTCACTTGCCAATACAAATGATTCTGGGGTTCTTTCTGGGAGTGGGGGAGAGGAATCTTCACTAGTATCAGCATCTAAATGAAATGACATTTAGATAAGTTAAAAACCACACTTAAATTTTCCTCCTAGATTTTAAGAATTAGAACTTTTGATACAAGATCATCTTGAACTTGGTATTAAATTTAAAGCAAAATGAAAATTTGCTGAAAATATGGGAAAACATTTTGATTTTTCACACTAACACCTTGGGAACAACCTCATGCTAAGAACACTATCTTCACATTCAGGGGATACAATCAGTTTGAGTGTTATGAGAGAAAGGAAAGTAAAACACATTTTCAGTCTAAATAATTTGGAGGAAAAAATACCTTAGCAACTCCAATGAATACTTGTTCTTCAATCTTTCAGAAAAAGAAGGTAAGCAGAATTATCAGTCTGCACTGGAGTGGTACCCTTTCCTTCTGGAACAAGTAACTTGCCAATAACTGTAACCACAGTGGTTACTGTAATTTAATTGCAGTTCATTACATGTTATTTGCAGCCACTGCCAAGTGAGTTATGCTCATTACAACACATTGGCTTAACTCTTCTGCAGATACTGGTAACTAAACACAGCCAGCGCCCACTAACTGAACCACTGGAGAAGCTCCCAAACCATGGCATAAAGCCCTAAGCCCCAGATTTGCTTCCCAAGTTCATCTTGGAGCCCATCCAGGCTAGCTCTCACACCAGCAATATAAACTAGTTACAGTCCAGTGGAAGGTTTACTAGCCAGGAGGGGAAACAGAAGCCAGAGGAGATGGCTACCATTGGTACCAGTAATACATCTTGTCCCCAGTCTGCTCCCTCTCGCCTCTTTGGAGTGTACTGACACTAGCTGTTCAGGCAGCAAAAGCCCCACTGAAGCCTGCTAAGGAATCTAGAGTAGAAATTAAAGTTTAAAACAATTCAAGCCATAAGAAGTCTCATCTGACAACTGTATTCTACACAGGATTCATGAAAAGATGAAGTCGCATTTCAGTGAATGAAGCCATGAAGCTTGCCTTGCCAACACGCCAGCAACAGAGGCAGGAACTCCATCATGTTTTACAAGTCACTGTGTTCAAAGTGACTTCCTGGAGACCTGCTCCATCTCAGTCTAAGAAAACCTTCATTTACTGAAAGTGTCTCTAAATTCAGCAAATAAAGTCACTGTGGAAAATGTGCTAACTGAAAGTGAGGTTTTTGGGTTTTGTTTTGGTTGGTTTTCATTGGTTTGGGGGGTGTTTTTTGGTTGTTGTGGGGTTGTCCCTGCTGGGTTGGTTTTTGTAGCCCTCAGGGTACAACTACTTTTTACTTCATTTGAATTAAAAAGAGGCTTTAATTATGTGGTAAGATCATGCACACCTACAGTTATGTTTAAAGCAACCAGGATGCTGGTAAGCTGACAGGCCAGCTTCACTGATGCTGTACCCACATATCCAGCTTCAGACAGAAGAGTCCTGAACAAGTACAAAAACGAAGGAGCCACCGGAAAATGCAGTTTGGGATCACCGGTACAAAGCGATCTAACCCTACACTGTTGAGTTCGAGACAGATTACAAGACTTGCGACCTGCATATAAAATGGGAAGTGTTCGCTATCACACAAAAGGGAACAGATACACATCGACAGAGATAAATCATAGAAAATTAATATAACATTTTAAAGCCATTCCTCTGAAATCAGCAACACACTAGTAGCACAAAGGCTGTACTGTTATTTCAGGATTTTCCTGATATGAGTGACATGAAACAAATTGTTGAGTAACATTTCTCCCATTCTTTATTTTTATGACATAACATTTTATTTGCATGTTCTTTCAGCATCTGCGTAAAGAGATGTGTAGAGAGGTAACGACATTCAAACAATGATGGCCCTGGGAAAGACAGAAAAAAGCCTGGCTAAAAGCAGTGTTGGAAAAACTGTACAGCATGCAAATCTACCAAAAACAGATCTGAGGAGGAGTGCTTGCTATAAACGTTGACATAAAAGGGCTTTGCCTGCTATGCAGAGCATTTTTAAAGAGTTGCCATGCAAGTATTGTATTTGCACAAAACAAAGTATTACAAAATCTATAGAAATGGATTTTTAAGCTGCAAAATAGTTCACATTGCTGAATAGATGACTTGGGTGAAAACTTCATTCACAAAGCAAGTATTTTCAATTCAACTGATTCTGCACCTTGCATCATACACAGAGCCCCATTTCACCTTGGAAGTCACGCAGCCCACACAAGACTCCTGAAGCGAGGCCATCACTGTAAGGAGCTCTGAGCCCAAGTGTCTGATCTAAATACAGAATATGTTCTCCTTTCAGCCTTACTATGTACTTTGTTGGACTCTGCGCAGGCAGTTACCGAGACCTCATTTGTTCTTCCAAACTACGTCCTCCATCTGCTCTAAGTATGCCAGCCTGCCTGAAATCTGAATCTGTACATTTTAGGACCCTTTTGCCTTCAGTAAATGATGTAACATTTTGCAGAAGCAGTCTTGCAAACTTTCCTTGATCAAAAAAATTACCAAAAAGCAATAAAAGATTTAAAGAAACTGAATAATTTTCAAAACACGACTAAAGCAGAACTTGGATATTTAGAAGAGCAACAATATTACTTTGTCTCCCTGGCCATATACAGATAAAGAGGAAAGCAGGGCTAAATATTTTAAAAGCTATTAAATTACAACGGCCAAATCATGAGCAACTTCAAAAATACAGTCAAACAGGTTACGTCCACATTTTTAGGAGCTGCAAATCAACGAGTAATCATGAATTTGATACATGTTTGGACAAGCCTACTTAAAACACTTTGACTCCCCAAAATTGCCATTATTATAAACACACTTCCATGAAACCAGATGTGAAAAAAAATGCTTCAACCAGTAACACAGAAACCTGCAACGAAGAATGCATGAAAACCTTGCAATGAAGCTTCTGAAGCAGCATATCCAGGTCTGTAGTACCTTGTAACAGACACAGCTCTCATGCAAACTGAAAGCTAGGAGGAAAAGGTAGCACCCTTTCTGAAGCTGCCATAATACACTGTTTAAATTTATATTTATAAAGTCACATTGTAAAGAAATGTATGTTGTCCAACTTTAAAGATCCAATCAGGTTAAAGTAGCCTTCCGAACCACAATGAAACCTACCTTTGCCATCTTCAGAACACGTTACAGCTGTCAAGTCTTGCCTAGCAATAGACATTGGCAATACTTTTCTGGCAGAAAAGTTTTCAGTATTAGTGGCAGCAGAAACTGTGGCACTTGCGGTTGAAACATTAGATGCGCTTTTGCTCATGGTTCCATCAAAGTTCATCTCGTCTGTGTCAGAATCATCTGAATGAAGAGGATTAGTAAAACAGAGGGGTGCTCTGACAGGAATGGTAGTATGAGCAAGAGTATCACTGGAAGGATGGTCAGCTGGGGTGTTTGATACCAGAGAAAGAGTTTTAACACCATGACATAAGAGATCTGAAGACACCTCTTCAGATACTGATGTACACAGTGCATTTTCAGGGCCATGCAGAGACCACGTGGCATGTCCCTTTTCTGTCAGAGGCAGACGATCTGGTCTTGGTGGAGTATCAGATATCGGCTGACCTTGTGGACTTTCTGGCAAAGGTATTACAGCTGTGTTAGACTGTGGAACGCTGCATTCTGTACACGAGTTTTGAGAAGAATCTATAGATGAATCCCCTGAAATCTGTTCTTGTGGCTTAAAGCTCTTATCAATTACACAGGATGACATAGGCTTCATTTTAATTGCGTGTCCCCTGTTCAAGAGGGAGTTCCCATCAAAGCTTCGTGGTCCCTCCTGAAGAGGGACTTTCTTGATCTCAAAACTTAAATTGCGCTCCAGCCTCCTCTCTGCACGTTCGCTGGGTTCATTCTTCCCTGAATGTTCTGTTGACTTATTGTAATTCTCGTTGAGGTCTGTTGAATGATCTGATGAAACCATGTGCAAAACTGGCTTTGGATGGTATCTATCATTGTCCTGCCACACAGTAGTGACTGTCGGATAAGCTGATGGGGGAGATGGTGTTAAGATTGGTGGCACTGGCTGAGGCTCTGGAGGCTGCAAGATTTCTTCTTTAGCGTCTCCTTCTACAAGGCAACTGCAAGAAAACCAAAACACCACTGTGTAAGTCTTCTGTATTTTACCAATATTTCAGGTACCTGTCCATCTGTCTCTGCAGCAGTAATGCCTTCATACCAATACTGAACTCCAAGCAGTGCTTCCACTGCATATAGACAAGTTACAAAATATGACTAATGGGCTAGGCAAGAACAAAGTCAAAATGTCTTTTGGAATACCACAAAGACATGCATTCAGGCCACAACTAATCCTCACTGATAGTTCAAAGATTGCTCACATCCTCCTTTCCCAGAAGCATTTTGCCAAAGACTCTGTAAGACAGGCCCTCTTGTGGCAGGACTTCTACACTTCTTCGCTTTCTTCCTTCTTAAGAAGTGGCTCAGAGGAACTTGACAAATGGAATTCAATTTTCAGTAAAGCCACAAAAAATTTAATGAAAAATCCTTTCAGCCTGCTTAATACCTTCCTTGATTATCTTCCTCAATTTTTATTTTTCTGTACATGCCCACGAGGATTTTATTTTTATATTTGTGTATTTAACAGTTTCTCCATATTGGTAAAGCTAATGATGTGGACCAAATTTGGCTGACATGAGAAGCTCACTGTAGAAAACCCATTTGCAGTAGAATGTATGATCCAAATTACAATGTGTATTAGCGAGACCACAGCACTTATTACTACAGTTCATGTTAAACTACTCAAAAGGAGAAGCTCTTCCAGAATATGGTCAATTTACTTTCAGATTAGATGCAGAATACTTGACTACAAACATTTTGCACAACTAAGGTCTTGTCCACAAACAGGAATTAGGCATTTTCATTTAGAGCTTTAAAAATACTTTGTTTCATTATGTAAGACAGAGTAATAACTGAGGTGCAAAGCAAATCTGTTACAAGAACAGAAATACAGTGAAATAATTTAAAGTAATACTTTCAATCCAGGCTAATACATCAAAGCACAATGGACTACAGTTTGCAAAGGAGTGTGATTTGGCCACATGCTTGAGCTGGGAAACCAGCATGTTTTATGTACAAAGCTCAGATCACTTGTGGCTGTTGGCAGAGATGTCCTTCATGGGGAAGTAATAAACCCTCTACGCAGCAGCTATATTGTCCAAGATAGTGATACTTAGAAGACAAATGCTCCCATCCCCCCATGTTAGGGGAACAGACTGTTCCCAGGGTCACAGAATCTTTACTGACATACTCAGCACCAGAATAACCTTGTACAAGCAGGAGTCAGCTGAATCCTCATGCACCTTTAGCTTTTTGGGATAATCTATGTCAGAGGCACCATATATCACCCAAATCCAGCTCTGCAGCAGGAGACTTGGAACCTTCCCTTAGAGATATGGCTATAGCCAGATATTCTCTTCTCTTGGAAAAGTACTCATCAGTTGACCTTATACCATACCTTCCTTCCATGATCCAACATCTTGAAGAACTCTACCTATTCAGAAGAGTGTTCACAGTAGTCTTAGGAAACAGACTTTTATTTCTGAATGAATTCAAGGCCACACACCAGAACCCAGAAAGCAGAGGCTTCCAAAAAAGCAGAAACTCTTACTACCTGCGAGATGACAAGTCACTGTGACAGTATTTGCCTGCTGCATTTATGTGAAACCTGGGAGAACACAGCACATCTGGCAGGTCTGGAAGAAGGTGTGCCAGTAATAACTCATGTTGTCAGGATCAGCAGGATGATACTCAGATTAATTCACCACACCCTGTGTTTTAAGACTGTTTAAATGAAAACTCCGTGACAGCAGTAGTAGTTAATCATACGTTACTAACTCAGATAAGAACGAGAATGTATTCGCATTTTAGAGACTTGACAGATTCCGTAGAGGAAAAAAAAAAAATCTCATAATGAGCCACCAGCTACATAACGAAACCACAACTCTAGAGCTTGTAGATGGAGTCCGGCATCCAAAGACAGGTTGCTATTCAACTTGCAGCAGTTAGAAAGCATCCAGCTCTACCACTACCTATCTTCTCCTACAAATCTGGCACAAGGGAAGTCCAGTCCAAAACCAGGAGTCTAACACAGGCCTAATAAATTTCAGCAGCTGCAGGGGAGCTCCATGAATTCTCAGCTGGATCACAGTCACACCCGGAGATGATCAGAAATCACAGGCATGTCTTTCAAACCCTTTTTAATGGGACAACTACCTATACAGGGAAAGGCTGTCACTACTGTCAAAATATTAACAAGGCTCTTGAGAGCTGTGGACAGACAAGACTAAAGAAAAGGTTTGCTACTAAAATCCCATCTCATCTGACTATACAGTGACTACATCAGTGGACAAGGGAAGAGCTATGGATATCATCTATCTGAACTTCTGTACGGCCTTTGACACAACATCCTTCTCTTTAAACTGGAGAGATGTGTAGGGGTAAATCATACGTCGCAAATATTCGGGGCGGACGATACGACAATCGTTTTATGTGTACAGAAGGCCTTTATTTAGATACAACTGCAGCAGACTGCTGCAGCCCCTACACACACAACTTCTAAGTGCTAACTGCTAACTAACTGCGCAGCTTCTCCCTTATCACATCTATTTATAGTTTCTAAGTTATCTTATGTATTCTGGCTGGATTGGTTTCAAGTACGCTGCCCTGCCCAGAGATGAGCTGGCTTTCCAATCACCCATTGACACAACCTCTCTGTCTCCTCCTAAATAACACACCTCCTGCTGCTGACTGACAGCAGGCTTACAGGGCTGCTTCCCGGACCGGCCGGGGGGTCACGCCCAGAGAGAGATATGGATTTGATGGGTGGACCGAAGAATTGGTTGGACAGTGGCATCCAGAGGGTAGTGGTCAATGGCTTGATGTCTGGATGGAGATTGGTGACAAGTGGGGTCTGTACTGGGGCCAGTGCTGTTTAACATCTTCATCAATGACATACAGAGGGATTGACTACACCCTCAGCAAGTTTGCAGAGGAGACCAAGCTGAGCAGTGCAGTTCACAAGGCTAAGGGATAGGATCCCATCCAGAGGGACCCAGATAAGCTGCGGGAGTGGGCCCATGTGAACCTCATGAGGTTCATCAAGGCCAAGTACAAGGTTCTGTACCTGGGCCAGATCAATCCCCAGCATCAATACAGGCTGAGGAATGAAGGGATTGAGAGCAGCTCTGCAGAGGACTTGAGAGTATTGATGGATGAAAAGCTGGACATGGGCTGGCAATATGCGCTTGCAGCCAAGAAGCCAACTGTATCCCAAGCCATCTCAAAAGCATGGCCAACAGGTCAAGGGAAGTGATTCTCCACCTCTACTTTTATCTTCTGAGACCCCAGCTGGAATACTGTGTCCAGCTCTGGAGTCCTCAGCACAGAGGGGTGGAGTATCTCTGCTGTGAGGACAGGCTGAGAGAGTTGGGTTGTGCAGCCTGGAGAAAAGAAGGCGCCAGGGAGACCTTACTGCAGCCTTTCAATACTTTTAAGAAAGACAGGGACAAACTTTTTAGCAGGGCCTGTTGCAACAGGACGAAGGGTAATGGTTTCAAACTAAGAGGGAAAAGTTAGACTAGATATAAGGGAGACATTTTTTACAACGAAGGTGGTGAAACACTTGCACAGGTTGCCCAGAGAGGTGGTAGATGCCCCATCCCTGGAAACATTCAAGGTCAGATTGGATGGGGCTCTAAGCAACCTGATCTAGTTGAAGATGTCCCTGCTCACTGCAGGGGCGGTTGGACTAGATGACCTTTTAAAGGTCCCTTCCCACCCAAACTATTCTATGATGAAATATGAATACTTTAAAATAGACATTCTGGAAGTTGATAAATTGGTCACTTCTAGGCTAGCATCGCTCTACCGCACTTGTTGAGGCATTTAGTGTTCCATTTTGCCATCTTCCTTTTGTTGCTCATAATAAGTCTTGAAAAAGCCTTTTTATCTGAGAGAAGAACATGGGCTAGTAACACAGCTGTAGGGCCAAAGAAACTTCAACCTTCTCATCCAACATTAATAAGGAAGCATTAGTTAAAAGCAACAACTCATAAAGCTTGTAAGAAGAATGCAGAGTACCAGCTACACCCAGCAATCCATGGTGAGGTTTCTTTTCATACCACTCACACATGCCAGGCTATCTTTGTCAGACAGCAAGACAGGAACGATTCAGAAATCTTGTTCATATTTTCAAAAACGTTACTGGAGTATAGTGGACAAATGAAAAACCCCGATAGCTACAAAATTGAATTGTTACAATTTCCCCAAGGGCATTATTTAAGCAATACACAAAAAAAGTGTTAAAAACATGCCATTTCTGCTACACTGGAATAAAGACAATGGCAGGATTGCTTTTAACAGTTATAGGGAATAGGGCGAAAGACCACACGGTCGCACAAGAATTCTTGCCTGTCTGTTCATGAGTGAAAGGCATCAGACAGGCTCTCGTTACTTGTCTGCATGTCATATCACAAACAAAAATCAAAATAATACTCTTAGCTCCCCTACTTGTAAACAAGGCCTAAAAAGGACTTAGTGCAAATTCTTGAGACTACCATGCCCTATGTAAGGATAAATAAAATACAGGGGAGTGCCTCGCACTTGAATATTCTACAGAGTTGAAAGCATACCTGTCTCAGGACAGACTACAGCATGTAGTGATTGTGATTTTATTAGCATCAAGCTGTAGCAGTATGGGATGAAGACTAAAACCTTATACAAGTGATTCTGAAATGAAGAGAACACACACTGAAGCACAGCAAGCTCCCCAGCTTCCAAATAGTCTTCCAAAAGTTATGTGTCTTCATATCCAGAAAACCCCAGCTGCCTTGGCAGTTTTTCCAGGCACCCTCTCTCATTCTTGGCCTGTCTGACTCCTGTCACAAACGCTTGGGCCTCAGATTTCTTCTCTTCATCCCCTCCCTGTGCTTGTATATTGCTATTTTGCTTTACGTTAAGATAGGAAGGATACAAAGCACATGAAATCAATTTAATCAAAAGCAATTTGGAAACACTTCTGCCTCTAGATGTTCTTGAAAAATGAACGAGCTCAAGAATAAGTTATTTGCTTGAATTAGTAAAGATAAGCTGGGGGGTGGTGGTGGTAGGATGAAGAGTAAGTCTTGCTCCAATTTAAAATACATTAAGAAGGACAGGAGAATTTCCTTCCTCTTGGATGAGAGAGTTCACTTGCACAAATGTTTATATGCCCCCTTTACCAGCAGTGATGCTCATCAGTAATCTCCAGTAAATCCTCCTACTGAAAACGAGGTTTTTCCTTTATTGACCTCATTTTCCTACCCGAGTTATACACGCAATCAGCCAAACTGATTTCTTATCTGGTACAGACATACCATTAAGCATCACAATTAGCTAAAGAAATAAATAAGCATTAAACTACATATGACAAGATTATAGGCCCACAATACCAGTCAAAATTCATTAAGTTCTTCAGTGATCACTGTTTAATGAAATCACTCTCCTTTTTGATTCACTAGTAAACAGAACCCCACATGTATACAAACAGCCCCCTTAGAGATGCGCAGAACTGATGAAACAGGAAATACTGCCCAAGTCAGCAACCCAAAAGCTGTTGCACATCTTCCTTGTAAACAGCTAAACAGAGCTATTGTGGTATTTCCCATTATATCTGAAGTTAAATTCCATTCCTTCACTCTTAAATGAGAGCTTACAGCAATGAAATTAAAAATTCTTTATCAAAATAATTCTTTGCCTTATTAGTATTGAAGAATATCCATCCTCAGAAAATGAGATGCCCAAATAGCATTCTGATGTAATTTTTTTTAAAAGGAAATAGATGCCACCCAGGATTTCCTGGTTTTCTCTGAACAATTTTCCATTTTACTGACATCACAGTATTATCTCACATGTTCTGCATTGCAAATGATGTTTTTGTTTCTTTTTACAAAGCAGAAATATTAGGATATGAATACATTTAAGAGGTCTTTGTTCGTAGTAGCTTTTTCTAAAACTCTTGCCAGAAAATCTTGGTTAATTTGGGCTGCTGCATAATGCTTTCTTTGGGTACCTCCTTCAACAGCTGTGCTCTACAGACACATCTTCCCCCAGAGGCAGAAAATTATCTGAAGATGAACTACTAATATTATTACAAACAGGAGACAGTATAGCAAAACCAGCTTGATTTAAATTACCAGGAAACTAATAGAAAGCGCATGAAAGAGGATATTGAGACAGAAAAGAATTACTGAACCGAACAACTGAGAAAGAGAAGTAAGCTTTCCTGTATTAGACCTTTAAATTAACCCAGCATGCTTTTCTATATTGCAAAAGCAAGCATTTCTCAAGTACATTTGTAAAATCACACTGGGCAACAAAATATAGAAAGCCTTCTCACAACTCAGCCTTGACCGTGTCTCTTCATATACAACTGCTACCGATTATCTTGTAATTCCACTGAATTGCCTCAGCAATTCCTCACGCACAAGTCTATACAGAATTTCCCCAGATGACCAAGGCAGCTTTTCCATACGCTTTTATTGCCACACAATCTGAGCACCTGGCCTTAGTGCCAAAGACCTCAGAGGTAATGGCTTCTCAGCTGTCACGTAAACAGTGCATTTGGTAATAATTTAAAAAATTAGCTGTATTAAAAACCTAATAATTTGTCAAAAGTACAATAATTTGGAAAAAAAAAGCCCTTTCACAATTTTCCAGCAAAACCATAGATGTGGAAAATAAACAAAACTGAAATGAAGCAATGGCAACATTATTTTTCCTTTTTCTGCAATATATTCTGAATTTTTTAAATGTTTTAAAATCTAAGTCATTCTAGCTTTCATGAAAAGAACTATATTATTAAAACAGGGCACTATGGGTTCAAATTTAAATCAAAACTTGGCCAATGTTCAAAATGAAAAAACCCTTAAGTAATCCATGGTTATTCTGCGCAGCATACTATAGGGTTTTATTTTCAAATAAAAGAGAGTGATGCCAAGGTCATGGAATGCAGCTGTTATAATCAACCAAAAATAGATACCGACCTCTACATCCTCCCTCATAATTAAAATAGGAAAATTAAACTCAATGTAGGCAGGCTAAAGCTAGACAACCATGTTATTCTGCTTAACCATTAAATCACTGCCACCCAGTGAAAGAAAAGCTGCAGTTCAGTGAAGCTGACACAAACTAGATTACAGATAATTTATACAGAATCATAGAATGCTTTGGTTTGGAAGGGACTTAAAGATTATCTAGTTCCAACTCCTCTGCCACGGGCAAGGACACATTCCACTAGACCAGGATGCTCAAAGCCCAATCCAACCTGTCCTTGAACGCTTCCAGGGATGGGGCATCCACAACATCTCTGGGTAACCTGTTTCAGTACCTCACATTTTCCCCTACAACTAAATCTACCCTCTTTCAGTTTAAAACCATCACCCTTTGTCCTGTCACTATACTCTCTGATAAAGAGATCCTCCTCACCTTTCCTGTAAGCCCCCGTTAAGCAATGGTAGGCTGTTACAAGGTCTCCCCCCAAAGCCTATAACGAATGAATAAAAATAACCAACTGTGAATTTTTTGTGTAAAATTCAGTTACATGAGGCTTTTTGGTTTTTTAATTGTGACATACAATTCAGAGACCCCTAACAAAGAAGGAACATCAATCAATGGTTTTTATCTTAGCTTTGCAGGAGATGCAAAAAGAGGGTTCTGCAGGGCTTGAAAGGAAATGGAATTACATGTAAACCATGACATGTATTTTAATGTCATTAGATTGAATTCCTATCATAATTTGAAGAAAAGTTAAACTGCTACAGTATTTCTCCTTTTCTCCTTCAGACAGTAGCATGTACCTCTTCATTACACTGCATATAAAAAAGCTGTTTCCTCATATTTCTTTTTGAGAGTTTGTCTCAGCTTCTGCATTTTTTTTCAAATTACATTTGAACTTGAAAATAAAGAACTTTCTGTAACCAAACCTATTTAAAATAAAAAACACTTTTTCCCAAATACCTTAGAATGAACTACAAAATGCAGATTTCAAGAACTATTCCTTAAAGGTATCAAGAAGTCCCTCTGAAGTACCAATCACTGCTTCTAGATTTGAAATAAAAGCTCTAATTGTACAGTCCTGTAAAATCACGTACAATCCTAAACTGTTGATTTAAAACTTCATTTCTTTAGACTCATATCTAAAAATAAAGTCAAAACTTACTTATGCCTGCTTCCTGCCATAATCTGAAAATAATTAAACACGTCTAATAAAGAATGCTTTCCACCTCCCCAACTCCTCTAAAGAATTTAACACTGGTTTAAGTTCAAGGCAATTTTCACAAGAAATGATCAGGAACTGCAAAGTCAAGCAATTTCTAGATTAGGATGCTGATGTATGCACTCATGAGTTGTTCTTGTTTACCTCTGTAATAATCAAGGAGTTATATTATTTGAATTTTTTTTTACATTGACATCAATGCAGATGGATGTTAAGCTAAACAACCATGTTCATACATTGTACAGCAAATATGAACTACATTAAAGCTTTACAAGGTGATAAAAGCTTGGAAGGCAAAAAAATTCCAGAACCTCTACAAAACAAGTAGAACTAGATGCTTTATGGTGAGTTAATAAAAAAGTCAACAAATTTCTAATTTAATATTGATTTAATATCAATACCCTAAAGATACTTGTAACTTCCAAGAAAAGACAGACAAAAAAGAAGCCTAGAGAAGTATAATTAGAAGTTATACTTTGTAGCAAGTACTAAAAGGACTAATTATCCCTCTCGGAGTAAGCTTCCTATCTTATACTGCAAGTATCTTTAGCAGCATCTCATCCTTACTTGGTTCACGCATGAGAGTTAACTTGATACTTGTTACACTTGAAGAGATCTATGAATTTTAAGATAATACAGAAATTACCCATCCTGTGATCCTGTCACAAACAAGAGAAGAGACTGGTGAGAGAGCCACCTTTATGGAATAATTCTACAAGGTACTGAGTGGTCAGCCACTGAGAAGTCCTGTACAGGAGCTGCCACCATCTCATCCAGCAAACAGCCTCAGGGCTGTCAGAAAACAACGAACAGGAATCATAAGCATTACTATCTAACCAAACATAGCTTCATCTCACAGCAAGATGAAGCAAGACAAGCACCCTGAGGTCAAGATATGTAACCCAATCTCCCACCTGCTTCGTCAGGATCATCTCAGGCAGGTTCACCTGAACCCAGGCTGGCACACAGTACTGTTCAGTAATAGTCACTTGTGGCTCTTTTCTGCTTTAGAAAAAGTATCAACTGTTAAACCTTCCCTTAAAAAAAGTAAGTTGCTTTAATAATTATATATTCTATAGCCAACTACAATACAGCATATAAGGAATTTAAAAGCCTTATTCCTTTTGAAGAAATACTAGCTTTAGCAACTTGCTTGTAAGTTCTTCAGAAACAGTGCATATACAACTCAAGTACAGATTTGGCTGGCAACTTAAAAATGTTACTGAACAAAATATTTTAAGCAAAGTCCCAGAGAAAATTCTAAATTGAACTAAAAATGTGGGTTAAACTAGATTATTTCAGAATACCTATTGAATGCAACTTATCTGTAAAGGCAATGACTCTTAGACACCACTTGAAAACACTCACTACAGGAAAGATGTAGACAAATACTTAAAATAGTTGTACCAAGATATTTTTAGTCACAGCAATGTAGAGAAAAATAATAGACAGGACATGAAAAAGAGTGGTAAGAGACTGGTTTGGGGAAAGAAGCCACACATGCAGTAAGGAGATGTATGGTTTTCAACAGTTTCATTCTCCATATGGGGATTAAATTAGAATCTTTCACAGATTCTGCTCTCTGATCCTGCACAAGAAAAGGATGTCGACCTATGCCAGAACATCCACAATACTCAAGACCTGGCTCTGAGTCCTGACTGAATCAGGCTACAGATTTGTAAAACTACCTCCCACATCAAGAAGGAAAATATGCTCATTAGTGAGTATTCTGAGCAGATGTGACTAATAGCAAATGAAGTGTTTTCTCAGAACCATCTTCTGTGAGTGGTGAAACTAATTTTTTTTGGTCAAAAATAATCTTCATTTTAAAAAAGACAACAGCTTTGCTAAAACCTTCCATTTATTCACTTCCAAGGAACCAATCTTCTTGCCAGTGTTGACAGATGGGAAAGCATGATTTATGGAAGCAGGCCCAAAAAAAGACCAGGATTTATAACAGAGATTAAAAGATTTTAACTTAATGCAGCAAGTAAAGAACAGCGCAATGCAGATAAGACAGATGTGTGCTAAAACATTAATTATGCATACATGATTATTACATGACTATATTAAAAAAATGATAAAAACCTAGGTACACCTAAGATTATTTCAAGGAACACTAATAAGGAAATTACTTATTGGACAAAAATGATATCTAAATTCAGTGACTAAGTTTCCAGAAGAGCCTGGAACTCATCATGAACACAGGTTAACAGGATGACTTCCTCTGTCATCACCTTAATCTACATAAGTGAATACAATCACATTACCATCAACCTACATAAAGGAAAAATGATATTACCTGTAGAGCACAAACTGTGCCATTTGTGAAAAGCCCCAACTCATTCCCATCTCTCTCTTTCAATACCATCTTTAACTTCTGCCTAACATGACTAATGCTAAGTTAACTAAAACAGCCACTCATTCTTATCCTACTGTATCATTAATGGTTGTTACCATACATTATTTCCAAAGTTATCTTATTGTAAATACCATCCCTGGGGCCAGTGGTAGAAGTAGAGCAATAGTCCATTTACAGTAGTTCTCCAATCTTCATTAGAATGGACATTAGAATTGCATGTAATTTGGACCTGATCTAGAATATTACTAGTTGATTGGCAAGTGAAACACTTCCACACCCCGTTTAAACTATGTTTATTGCTGTGACAAGATGTTGTTGCAATATTGAATACACAAACACACACACTGCTACCCATTCTGAGTCACCGATTTTCAAATGGCTTTCTCTGTCCAATTACATTTTCTACAAATATATGCACATACTTAAGCTTCCTCCTTTATGCAGCCTAGAATATTTCAGGATTTAAAATTCATTTTAGTATGTAATCACTGCTCTCATCCTGCTAGCTCCTCAAAAATAGGCTCACTTCACCACATCATTTGCACCCTGCTAAATGCACTACTGGAAAGAAGTGGTTTATATTTACTTTCTACCTTGAACCATTGAAGTATCAAATGAAGAGGAATTCTCACTACCAACCAGACCTTGCACTACTCCGCTTTGATTATATTTTAAAGCAATGAAACTACTTTCCTCACATGTAAATGTTACGTGAGAATATTAACTGGCTGGTGGTTTCTTATATCATTCAACAACTTGAGAAAACCCAAGTGCTTCCTGTAAATGTCTATTTAGCTACAGGCAGTGTAGCACAGGCAAGACCACTGGCCAAAGGTCCCTACAGGCCTTCCAGAAACCAGCTAGGGAACTTAGGTACTTAGCTTCAGCTAACATCAGGTTGGGTACCCATTTTAGGAAGATGAATCTGTTTACTTTTAGCTTGCCTAAAGTGACATCTATGTATTCTAAGAACTAAAGAGGATTTTCTTTTTGAATGAAAGGATTGTTGATACCAATTTTTCTTCTCAATAAGAAAAGTCTTTCCTTTGCATACTCTAGTCAACAGCAGTGACTTGTCTGTACAGTGACATTTTCTGAAATTGATGGATATATTTCATTACGGTTTTGCTTCCAAAAACGAGGGGTCAGTCATTATTTGAGCCTATTTGAAATACGTTTTGTTACTACCATCTAGCAGATTTAGAGCACAAGTAGATCTAACAGATTTGGTTACTAAAGAGATATGCTTGTCTATTTACTTGTAGTCATTGCAAGACTAGTATATTCAAATACAGACTTCACAAAGATATTAAAGCTTATATTTACAGAGTCTTATATTTACAGTGTATTATGTATATTTCTATTTATAAATAGAAAAAATTGCACCTTAAACATCTTCATAGTACCAATAATTTTACTTTACTGTTTATTTATGAACATGTCAATCTCTCAGCTTACTATAAGATATTAACATAATTACCTGCGAGTCCGTGGTGGCTTTGGTGGTGGTGAATCCTGTTTCTCAGCATCTGAAGAACTGACAGCATTCTCTTTATTGTTTTCATCCTGATTAAAAGAAAAAGTTCTCATTCATGGCTGTAAAGCTGATACACACAATACACTTAAACTGTGAGGGCCAAAGCTCTGTAATGATACTTGAAAATAAAGTATGGCAACATTACATACTTTTGGCTATCATATAGAGATCACAATTCTTCCTCTAAATTCACAACATTATTTTCTACCTTGTGTCCAAATTCAAATTTTATTACACAAAATAACATCTAGTAATTTTACAATCCACTAGAGAAAATTCTCAAAAGCTCATCTTCCAGGTTAGTAGTGAGCAAGCTTCCTTATGCCCTCCAAATTATTCACAGGGAAAGCATTTATTTACCAGTCAGTCAAGTTATTTTCACTTGTACAATCACTTCATTGCAGATAAAACTGATTTACAGCACAGTAAGAAAATGAGAATTTCAGCTACTGTAAAGTGACAAGTGGGTAAGATTCAACACATTGTACTAAATCACTTTCAGATCAACTCCTGTTCGTGTACAATGAAGTTTACTCAGCAAAGCATGAAGATATTTATTTTATTTTAGGAGGACTGTACATATAAATGATAATTTTATATATT
>NW_010416163.1:463-721 GCF_000710305.1 Buceros rhinoceros silvestris | reverse complement strand
TTTTCCTTTCCTTTGCTTTCCTTTCCTTTCCCTTCCCTTCGCTTTCCTTTCCTTTCCCTTCCCTTCCTGTCCCGTCCTGTCCCATCCCATCCCTTCCCTGCTGTGGCCCCAGCGGCTTTGTGCCTGCTGGCAGCCTGGATGGCGTGAGCCCCTGTCCTCAGGGCATGTCATGGCCTTTGCCCCTTGGCCACCCGTGAAGGCCTTTGGCATGTTGAGGCTCCTCTCGCCTCCAACCCGCACCGGGAGACGGTGCGGCAC
>NW_010416163.1:0-257 GCF_000710305.1 Buceros rhinoceros silvestris | reverse complement strand
GCTCTCTCTTCTGGAAAGTTGTGTGTGTCCCTGTCCTTGTCCCTGTCCTTGTTTGTGTGAGTGTGCTTCTCCTTGAGGTCCCTTTAGGTCCCCTCAAAAGTGCTGTAGCTTAGGGTGAGCTTCCCAGGAGGGGAAGAGGGGCTCTGTGCAGTAACAGGGGGGTCCCTTTGGAGCCCACAAGCGGAGGGCGAGTCCGAGCTTGCCCCTTCCTTTGTTGAAGGATGGGGCAAAGGCGCTTAGTGGTAGCGCGGGCGAAG
>NW_010416162.1:542-789 GCF_000710305.1 Buceros rhinoceros silvestris | reverse complement strand
TGGGGGAGAAAGGTGATGGTTAGAGGCACGTGGAGGGGCTTGCGTGGGGTTGCTGTGCTTGTCCCCTCCTGTGCCACCATCCCGAGGGATGGGGAGGCAGAGCGAAAGGCAGTTCTGGGTGGGTTGTGCATGGAGGTGGCTGCATGCCTGGGGTAGGGGGACCCCAGGTTGCCCACCATGGGGACAAGAGAGCCACCGCTCCTGGCGCAGCCCCGTTCTACCCATAGCAATAGCCACGCCTCGGTGC
>NW_010416162.1:0-243 GCF_000710305.1 Buceros rhinoceros silvestris | reverse complement strand
CCCGTCCCAGCACCGCACCGCCAAGGCGGGAAGAGTCACCCGTCCGGCCAAGATGGGTCCCGCTCCCTCCCTGGGGATGGAGATGAGGATGAGGATGGGGTATCTCCCAGAGGGAGGTGTTTCGGGGTGACTCTGCTCTCTCCTCCCTGGTTTGGGGCGGGAGGAGGGGATGGGGAAGAGAGCCTGTGGCAGGCACTCGCCTTTGTGCTGCCCTGCGATCTGCTCCTTATCATCCTCGCTGAG
>NW_010416161.1:0-3661 GCF_000710305.1 Buceros rhinoceros silvestris | reverse complement strand
CCTCCCGGACGCGCCCATGAAGCTCATCGTGCCCAAGCAGCACTGTAAGTAACGTCTGGGCGGGGGGCGAGCGGGGTGCTGTGCGTTGGATGGGCTCAGCGGTCCTAGTACATGCTCCTTCCTCTTCCCGAAATACAGTTAAAATTAAAAAAAAAGTAGTCCTGGGGGCTGAGTGCAAAGTATTCTGGCGGGGAGGAGGACGGGACACAATGTTGCAAACGTGATGCGCTTGTAATTGCTTCTTAAGAGCATCACTTGTGGCGTTTGGTTAGTTGGTTTGGGAGGTATTAGTAACCTGCACGTCTGCTTAATGTGGTGTTTTAAAGCTATGGATCTCTCTCTGGACTTGTAATATACTTAATTGTATAAAGCTTGTTGATTAACAGTATGTTTTACTTACTTGATCATATCTGACTTAGTTACAAGTAGGTATGGAGCTGTTGAATAATTCTATGGTAAACTTTACAACTAAAACACTCCAATGGCAAAAGTACTCTGTTTCTTTGCACTCTCGCTAGCCCTTCAAATAAAGCTAACAGACGTTTGCTGCTTTGTTAAAAGTTCAGCATGTTCCGAAAGGGTGATCTGGGATAGTCAGGATCTCAGCTGCCAGAACTTAAAGATGTTTCTACTCACTAGGAGGTAGTCTGCATTCAGCTACTCTGGATTTTTTTGTCTTTTGAAATGAAGACATAAACCAGGAAAAACTTTTCTGTTAAGCAGAACAATGTAGTCAGAGCCTTGAAGAACTGCAACTCTCACAAGGCTACTTATTAGCCAGTGCCTTCCTTCTTCAGCTTTTAAAGTTTTGCTGAGCTACACATACCACTTTCCCTTAGAATGTTCTCTGTGTAGTGAGATAATCTAGATAATCATGTAGTACCCGTTGGTAGTTAATTTAGTCTTATATTAAATTTAAGGTATTGGTGACCAAAAATAATTCTCTGTCACTAACTGTTTTTGTAGTCTTTGTCCAGCTTCACACTGTCATTCAGAAGCAATGACTGCAGAACTTGGACTATCTTACATTTTGATTTGGTGTAACTAAGAAGAGTCAGCATTTGCATAGCAAACTCTTCATAATATTAAAAATTATTTTGAAACAAACAATAAGGCTTTTAGGGATTTCCTAAATCCCTGGAATAGGAAAGAAGGAGGAATTTGGAATTTTCTTCCCATCTTGAGGAGAAGAGCCCATCAGAGTAAAGAGGGTAGGTGACTGTACTGCCCGAGATGTGTGACAACTGAGTTGTCAGTTGCGAGGCTTTAATGAAGTGAGGCTCTAAGGAAAACAGCAGGTCAGGGAAGTGCTTTGTAGAACTATTTTGTGGGCAATTTCTTTGCTGAGTAGAATACGTGAATTCTTGCTGGTCTTACACTTTTTAATTTATATGGTTTATTTTATACAAGAGTGAATTTGCAGATTAGTATTAGCCTTGCAGGGAAATATGATAGCATGTTGTCACCAGCTTAAAAATCTCTTTAAATTATACTCAAATTCTCCTGGTGCTATGTGGCTTTCCACTGTATCTATGTCTAGTGAGACAGTCCCATTTTACTGGGTTTTGGTTTTAATCCTCACCTTTGCAGATGTTTGTTTTGTATGTAAGGACACATTGCAAAATGAAATGCAATTGCCACATGGCTTGTAAGACCAATATTGATTGTAGGGTTTGCTTTGCGTGGTGGAAAAGATAGTGAGATAATTGGCATTTCCCAATATTTTGACAAATGAAACCTATCTTTCTCCAGTGATTATTCCATTCAATCCGTAGAAATTATATGTTTTATTGATTGTTTTTGCTTTCTGCCAAAGTGAGATAAACTTTTGTATTTCCAAGTCTTTTTCCCCTCTGAAAAGGGAAGATTACCTGTGTGCTTTGCTGATTAGCCTGTAGCAAGAGAGGATCTGGGGACTAAATTACCTTTCTTTTGGCTCACCTGCTGCTGCTTCTGCTAAGAAGCTTGTCTTTGTGTTGGTTTTTTCCTTGGGTGAACTGGATGGGTTGTCGGGGATGTTATGCTTATGTCAGTGTTCTGGTTCAAATCATTAGTGCAGACCCTGTGTGAGACTAGGGTCCACGTTAGCTTTATCTATCACAGCACAGCGTAATGAATAGTGAGGTGCTCCAGAAGAGAATAAAATACTGAAACAGTGTGAATTCTGCAAATTGCGAAAGCTTGCTGAAGCGTCATGTTGTCCAGTTTGAATGCAGTCTTTGAACAGAAGAAAGAAAAAGAGCAGTCATTGCCTTCATTGATCCCCGTGAAACAGCATTGTAGCCAAGTAAGGATGAAGATTCCAGCACGACAGTTATCTGGGCTGGTGCTTCACAGCATTACTCTACATCAGACGTAGGGGAGAAGCCAGCTGGACATCTGAATTGTGTTGCTTTTCTTAAGATAAAGGTTTGGGGCGAGATGCAAGGTGGTGGTTTGAATAGAGAACCCAAGTCAGGCAGTAATTGTTAGGGATCAAAGAATGTATGTTTTGAGGCATCATGATCCTTTAGCCATGACATAACACATATTAGCTGGAATATCTAAATGCTTCAAGTTGTAGCTTCCCAGTAAAGAACTTCTCTGGCCAGTATTTAGGTTGTGATGTTTGGGTGCAGCATGATAATGTAGTATTACTTAAAGCCAGATGGAAACTGGAAAACCCGGGCTTTTTTTGCCTGTGGTGGTTTTAAGTATGGAATGCCATGATTATATAGTATATTTTGGTGAAGAATACAGGAGCGAAGATGGTTTTGGTCTTGCTGTTGTCTGTCAAACATGAATAAATACAATATTATTGGGTTACTGAAATTTCATCCAAGGCATTGGAATATCCCACAATCTTTTAAAGAACTGCTTCAGATGATGTGCTGCTGTTAGTCTCCAGTTGATTTTAATGTAGTTGGGAGTAAGGGTTGTCGAAAGAATAGGACTGGTCATAAAAAACTGAACTACTTGGTGTGAGTTAAAACTCCATATCAGTCTTACCAACAAGATAACCCCTTGCCAACAGGAATGGGAAATTATGCAAATAGCTTCCATCGGGCTGGGTTCTGTCAGATCGAAGAATGAGATATGTGATAGCTAATCGTTGCTGCTTCTGGCTTTGCGAGTTTCACTTTTATTTGTCAGGGCTTTTTAATGAAGTTGTTACAGGCTTGGTAATGACTTAGTCTCCCAGTGCTATCTTCAGAAACCAGTTTGTAGTAATACGACTACATCTGTGTGGATGGTTTTTTTCTTTAATTTTCTGGTGAGGAGGTAGATGTTCAATAAGCTCTTGCTGTGGAAAATGACAGGATCGTTTTGGTTGGAAGAGACCTTTAAGATCGTCAAGCCTGACTGTTAACCTAGCGCTGCCAGGTCAGGTCACCACTAAGCCATGTCTACATGTCCTTTAAATCCCCCCAGGGATGCAGACTTTACTACTTCCCTGGGTAGCCTGTTTCAATGCTTCACAACCCTCTCTGTAAAGACATTTTTCCTAATATCCAACCTAAATCTCCCCTGGTGCAACTTGAGGCCATTCCCTCTCGTCCTGTCATTCTTAACGTGGGAGAAAAGACCAATCCCCACCTTCCTACAACCTCAGCCTCCTGTTCTCCAGACTATACAACCCCAGTTACCTCAGCTACTCCTAACAGGAGTTGTTCTCTAGACC
>NW_010416160.1:10156-10440 GCF_000710305.1 Buceros rhinoceros silvestris | reverse complement strand
AGGCCTCTCTCTGCCAGGCCCGTTTGATACCGGCTCTGCCCGGAGCCCACCCGGGTCGGTACTGGGCTCCTCTCGGTGCCGGTTCCCACTTCATCCAGCTCTTCCCCCAGTCAGGGCCGGCTAGGCCTCTCTCTGCCAGGCCCGTTTGATACCGGCTCTGCCCGGAGCCCACCCGGGTCGGTACTGGGCTCCTCTCGGTGCCGGTTCCCACTTCATCCAGCTCTTCCCCCAGTCAGGGCCGGCTTGACCTGTCTGGGGCGTGAGAGTGGCTCTGTCCCGGGCAC
>NW_010416160.1:5551-9916 GCF_000710305.1 Buceros rhinoceros silvestris | reverse complement strand
GGCCCGGTCTGGTGAGGGCGGGCTTGTGTCCCGCTGTGCTGGTCGGTCCAGGGGTGGCTCTGCCTAGAGGTGACCAACTCTTCCAAGGAGACACCGAGGTCCCCAATGGGGACCCCCGAGCTGTGGGCAATCAGGGGGGTTGTGTAGGTCTGGGTGGAGCTGATTTCTCCCACGCCTTTCCCACTGTGTCTCCCATTCCGATTTCATTCCTGGGATGGTTCCAGAGCCACCCGCTTCCACCAGTGAGGAATGACACGGGAGGCTCCTGAGTGAGTCTTGGGTGCCAGGGACAGCTCCCAGACCCAGCACCCTTGAAGCGGCCGAGGGGGTGGGTCAGCCTCTCGCTCAGGAGTAGCTGCCCTCAGATTTTTGCTGTGGATCCACATTGATGACGTTGATCCACGTTGATGATGTTGATCCACGTTAAAGGGAGCAGACGTTTCATGCTCTGCCGCTTCTCCTGGATGTTTTTCCAGCCTCACTAAAGCCTCTTGGAGTTGTTTCATCTCACTATTTGCATCCCATCGGCACCGGCATGGAGACAGCCCCAAGTTTTCACACATCTGTGCAAAATGAGCAAGCTCAGAGCTCCCTGGTCCCACAGAACTCCCAACCTGAGATTGAACACGCCCCATCCCCTGTTTTATTTTTGTGGCCTTTTGGGGCTCCCGGAGCGTTTTCAGAGGTGGTGCAGCGGCGGGGGCTGCTCAGCAGCGCAGTTCAGCCTGGCTGGGCGCGGCAGAGCTGGGATGGAGATGCAGGAGGTGGGTAGGAGTTGCCGTGGTAACATTTACGGTGGCTGCGGGTATGGTTTTGGTCTCTCAAACGGAAGAAGCAGTCCTGGATTTGCGGGAGGATGAGGTGAAGCGTGAATTTCTTGGGGATTTTGGTTTTCCTGAAAAATGCTGTAGTTTAACTGAGTCCTTTGCTTTCAGGGCTATTCAGAGTCCCCAGACCTGGAGTTTGAGTACGCAGATACTGACAAATGGGCAGCAGAGCTCTCTGGTAAGAGACTCGTCCTGATTTTCAATTCTGGAGCTCTCTCAGCTCCGGTATCACTGTCCTTTTAAACACCATACTCACGTTAAAAGGGAAGTGATGTCAGAGTTAATCTTTTTAGCCTTATGCCGGGTGTGTTTTTCCCTCGTCTCGGATAAAACTGTGGTAAAAACAGAGGGGCTGCAGCTCTGGGCGGGCTGTCGGAGCTTTTCCTCGGTGCTCTTTTGGCAGAGCTCTACAGCTACACGGAGGGGCCGGAGTTCCTGCTCAACCGCAAGTGCTTCGAGGAGGACTTCAGGATCCACGGTAAGACCCTTCTCTTGGGCCTCCCCCTGTTCTGGGGAGGGACAGGGATCTCCTGAAGGAGACATGAGGGTTGACGCAGAAGCTTCACGCTGTTTGTCCTGGAGACTCTGTTGTGGGCGTGGGCTGGCCCCGGAGCACAGCTTTCGCTGGTGTTCCTGTCCAAGGCAGTTCGTTCGCTGCAGGACACGCTGTGCTGGAACATCCTGGCAGCAGCAAGAGCACCCAGCTCATTTCAGAGGGATGAGGCTCATCTCGCTGTCTGTGGAAGGCAGGAGATGGTCCTGCCAGGCCGATTGCAACGTTCCCCCCGAGCACAGCCTGGGGCAGCCCCGTTTTCCATCAGTTTGAATCCTTTCGAGCTTTTCCAGCACTGTTTGTCACCAGGGCACGCCGAGGTGTCCCGTGCCCTCAACCTGCTGCTTTGGCTTTCCAGTGCGGGACAAGAAATGGACCGAGCTGGACAAGAACCAGCACCGCACCCACGCCATGCGGCTCCTTGACGGGCTGGAGGTCACCGCGCGGGAGAAGAGGCTGAGGGTTGCCCGAGCCATCCTTTATGTTGCCCAAGGTGACACCAGGCCTCTGCCCTCCACCCCCTTTAATTCCCCCAACTAAATTGGAGAATATCAATTTAGAATATTTAAAATCATTTTTTCATTTGTGTCTTTGACTTCGCTGGGGATGTCTGGAGCAAAGGGAATTCTTGAGGCAGCCAAATGGTTTATAAGTCCAAAATTTAATGGTCTTCCTTGTGCCGTCGGGCCTCTGTTACCCCCAGGAGTGCAGCTCCGTCCTCTGAATCCCTTTTTTTTGCACTAAAACAAAGGCTGCGGTTTTTATTCCCCCCTTCAAAATGCTATGGCAGGGCGGGAGGGCCTGGGGATCCCTGCGGCGGTGGGACCCAGTGAGGGTGTTGTTGCAGGCACCTTCGGGGAGTGCGGCTCGGAGGCCGAGGTGCAGGCGTGGATGAGGTACAACATCTTCCTGCTGCTGGAAGTGGGGACCTTCAACGCTTTGGTGGAGCTGCTGAACATGGAGATCGAGTGAGTGCTGCGGGAAGGTGCTTCAGGAATGGCTGTGGAGCTCCTTGGCAGGAGTTTTTCCAGCTCCTGGCAGGCCCGTTCCTGGGCTTTCTCTCCCTAATCTGATTCCTGCAGCCACAGCAGTGACTCCTATTGTCCTGGTGTAGGATTATACCTGAGTTATACATTTCTGAGCCCTGCTGCCTGGCAGCAAATAGAGGCAGTTTCTTCCTCCTCCCTCAATCCCAGCACAGCCAGGGAGCTCATTGCAGCAATATCCACTCCAGGGTTTGGCTCTGGTGTGGGGGTTGCTCATAGCAGCATGAAAATGTCTCCAAAGGCCCCTCTGAGGCTGTTTCTCCCCTGCAGCAACAGCGCGGCTTGCAGCAGCGCCGTGAGGAAGCCGGCCATCTCCCTGGCTGACAGCACAGACCTGAGGTACGGACGGGGCTTGGAGGGGACCCAGCACTGGCTGCCTGCTTCAGTGGGCTGTGACAGCCTCCAGCAGGCACTGGAGGGTGTCCCAGTGCCATCCCACCTTCTGCCTCGGCTCTCTGAGCGTCACTGGGGTGCTCTGTCCACAGATGTCCCTCGTGCCCAGCCTGTGCAGCCCATGTGTGGCTGGTTGGGGATGTGAAAGCAGTAAAATACAAGAAAGCGATTTTTTTCCCCGCTTTGGCTTGCAGGGACCTTTGTCCCTAGTGCCTGAGCACCGATTCACTGGTGCCTGGAAACTGGCTGCAGAGTGGGCTGGTCCAACCCCTCCCAGAGCCCTGGGTGCTGGTGGGACCTCCAGAACTCATCCCCAGCTCTGGTGATTTGCCTGACCATCTGGTTTTTCGTAGGGTGCTGCTGAACATCATGTACCTGATCGTGGAGACTGTTCGACAGGAGGCTGAGGGGGACAAACCCGAGTGGAAAAGCATGAGACAGACCTTCCGAGCGGAGCTGGGTGAGGAGCAGGCGGTTGGGGGTTGATGGGATGGAGGTTCCCAGGGCTGAAGAGCAAGAGAGTGAGATGGGATTTGGCTCTACGCCTTGGCTAATGGGTCTGACAGTACTGGGTTGGTTTCTGCTAGGCTGAACCTTGCTGGTGGGGCAGAGGAGGATGAGCAGAGGAAGCGAGCTGGCTTCCCTGCGGGAGGAATCAATATTGGGGCTGTCGTTTCCTCTCAACACAGAACTAAGAAATTATGGTAGTTACAAGGCCTTGGAAAGGAAGAGAGAAGCTGCCTGGGGCGAGCTGGGGATCTCAGAGATGGGGGTGTGAGACTGCCGAGGCTGTGGGAGGGTGCAGGGGCTGGTGGTTGGGGCAAGGACAGGGATGGGGAAGGCCTGGCTATCGCTGCTCTCTGGTTCCAGGAGCCCCCCTGTACAACAACGAGCCCTTCTCCGTCATGCTCTTCGGGATGGTGACCAAATTCTGCAGTGGCCACGCTCCGCACTTCCCCATGAAGAAGGTGCTGCTCTTGCTCTGGAAGACTGTGCTGGTGAGGAGAGGCCCCGGGGTGCACTGGCACGTGTCTTGTGGTTTGGCACTGGGCGGAGGAGGGAAGTTGTGCCCTCGGAGCTGGCTGGAATTGCTCCATCTTCTTTTCTTGGCGTTGAGCTGAGTAGTTTGTGCCCTGTTAAACCCACCTCCAGGCTTCACCCGGTAAGGGAGAGTTGGGTGTTGGTGTCTCGAACTGGATACCAAGGGCAGACCCAAAGCAAAGTCCCTGACTGGGGTTTGCGTGAAAGAAAAGGTCCAGAACCTTCTGTCCCTTCTGCCTTTCCTGATGCCAAGAGCAGCATGGGGACAGGCAGCTCTTGCTTTACACCCTGGTGAAGGATTTGGAACTCCTGAAGGGTGGATTTGGGGAGGGCAGGTGGAGAAGCCCCCGGTGCCTTGTGCCCAGGGTGCTGCTGGTCTCCCTTGTAGTGCACCCTGGGGGGCTTCGAGGAGCTCCAGAGCATGAAGGCAGAGAAGCGGGAGGGGCTGGGCCTGCCGCCGCTACCAGAGGACAGCATCAAAGTGATCCGCAACATGCGGGCGGCC
>NW_010416160.1:3970-5356 GCF_000710305.1 Buceros rhinoceros silvestris | reverse complement strand
ACAAGGTGAGGCCGGCTTGGGGACTGGGGACGTTAACGGGTGGATTGGGATGTTAACAAGGCTGTGGCTGGGGTCTGGACACCGACCTGAGAGCAGCTTGTCCCCAGCGTATTCACCTTCCTGCTCTTCTCTCTCCAGGCCTTAATTAAGCAGGACAACCTCGATGCCTTCAACGAGCGGGACCCTTACAAAGCTGACGACTCCCGCGAGGAAGAAGAGGAAAATGATGATGACAACAGCCTGGAAGGAGAGACCTTCCCCCTCGAACGGGACGAAGTGATGCCTCCGCCCACCCAGCATCCCCCCAGCGACCGCATCACCTGCCCCAAGGGGCTGACCTGGGACCCCAGAGGAAAATGATGATGACAACAGCCTGGAAGGAGAGACCTTCCCCCTCGAACGGGACGAAGTGATGCCTCCGCCCCCCCAGCATCCCCCCAGCGACCGCATCACCTGCCCCAAGGGGCTGCCCTGGGCCCCCAAGGTCCGGTGAGTCCGTGAGGCAGCTGGAGCAGAATGGAGCCCCTTAAACCTTCGGGGCTGTGGGGAAGACCTTGGGGATGGGGTGGTTGATCTGACGGTCACTTTGGTGGCTGTTTGTGGTGGGGTGGACTCAGCGTCATCTCCTTTCTCTGCCCACGAGGCTTTTTGGTGCCTGGGGCTCTGGCGTGGCCAGGAAGATGTGACGCTTCCTCTTGTCCCTTTGCTGCAGAGAAAAGGACATTGAGATGTTCCTGGAGTCCAGCCGCAGCAAGTTCATCGGCTACACACTGGGCAGGTGGGTTTCTGCAGAGCCAGCTGGGGGGGCTGCCAGTTTGGGGGGGTTGCTGAACTGGTTGGGGCTGCTGTTGTCCCCTTCTTGGCCGTGGAGAAGTCCAAGGCTCGCTGTCTCCGTCTTGGGGTGGTGGTCTCTGACGGGCTGGCTCAGGTTTGCTCCTGCCTGCGCCCAGCCCAGCTCCTTCCCTTCTCCAGTGACACCAACACTGTGGTGGGTTTGCCCAGGCCCATCCACGAGAGCATCCGAACGCTGAAGCTGGTGAGTACACGGACAAATTCCTCCAGTCCCTGATGTCATGTGGGTGCCCCTTCCCTGTCCCCCTGCACCCATCACAGAGCAGGCCCAGGGGTGCTGTTTCCTGTCCCCTCTCCCACTTGCTCAGCCCCATGATGGAAAAGGCCTCAAATTTTCACCCCCTCCCTGGTCTCCCAGGCCGAGCTTCTTTTCTCACTGGTTTCATCCCTTTCTTACTGGGAGTGTCCTAGAGGTGAGGCCAGCAGCCACCACCTTGCCCGTAAGCATTGTTCCACCCCAGGACAGGAGTAACTGGGAGGGACTTAAGCTGATGGGACCAGTGTGGGGCTGGTGGCACTGCTGGGACCCCATGA
>NW_010416160.1:3036-3863 GCF_000710305.1 Buceros rhinoceros silvestris | reverse complement strand
CGCTGCTCTCTCGTGCAGCACAAGTACACATCGATCGCAGAGGTTCAGGTGCACATGGAGGATGAGTACCTGCGCTCCCCGCTCTCCGGGGTGAGTGTGGGGATGATGAGGGTGGGATGAAGCTCCTGGGCTGGGAAGTGGGGGCCCACCAGGCCTTTTGGCAAGGCTTGGGGGGGTTTGCTCTGCTGGGAAGGGGGGAGAAATTTCTCTGGGACAGAAGGTGGGATGTGGGGGTGGTTTTGGGCAGGAGCCTGGGAGTCAGAGAGGTGAGCCAGCTGCTGGTGGCAGCTCCTGGTATGAGGTTTTCTGGTCTCTTCTGGCACCAGGGGGAAGAAGAAGTGGAGCAGGTCCCTGCAGAGATCCTGTACCAGGGCCTCCTGCCCAGCCTGCCACAGTACATGGTAAGCTGGGTGGCACTGGGGTCCACTGGGCTCACTGCTCCGTCTCTTCCCACATACACATCCCTGTTACTCCCTCCTGTGACTGGTCCCCCCGTTCAATCCCCTTTTCCATCGCTCCCTTCTCCCCAGATCGCTCTGCTGAAGATCCTCCTTGCTGCAGCCCCTACCTCCAAAGCCAAAACGGATTCCATCAACATCCTGGCAGATGTCTTGCCGGAGGAGATGCCGTGAGTGACCAGGGAGGGCTAGCAGAGGTGCTGGGTGGTGGCCAGGCCTGCAGGATCTGGTCAGGCTGGAGCGATGGGCTGAGGGTCAACCAGGTCGAGTGCCAGGTCCTGCCCTGGGGTCACCCCAGCCCCCGGCAGCGCTCCAGGCTGGGGGCAGAAAAACTGCCTGGGGAAAAGGCCCTGAAGGTGTTGGTGGCCG
>NW_010416160.1:1883-2768 GCF_000710305.1 Buceros rhinoceros silvestris | reverse complement strand
GGGGGCGGCGGCTGTTGCCAGCCAGCAGTGGGACCAGGTGGCCAAGAAGGCCAACAGCATCCGGGCTGGGACCAGCACTGGTGTGGCCAGCAGGAGCAGGGCAGAGATCGTCCCCCTGAACTGGGGGCACTGGGGAGGGCACTCCTTGAATCCTGGGTTCAGTTCTGGCCCCTCACTCCCAGAAGGACGTTGAGGTGCTGTGATTTTCTGAGGGATCCTGGCAGGGTGTCACGGTTTGAGTTGAGGCCTCCTGGGGCAAAGTGACCATCTTCAGCTCAGTGGTGTGCCAGGAACCGCCTGTGGCTGCAGGTTGCTGCTGAGAAGTGGAGTGGGTGGCAGGGCTGACCGCTGACTCCTCCGGGGTGTGGACAGTGCCCTGGCCCCAGGACCCATCTGTGTTCCCTAGGACCACAGTGCTGCAGAGCATGAAGCTGGGGGTGGATGTCAACCGGCACAAGGAGATCATCGTCAAAGCCATTTCTGCCGTCCTGCTCCTCCTGCTCAAGCATTTCAAGCTGAACCACATCTACCAGGTGAGACGGGCTGGGGTCCAGCTGCCCTGTGCAGGGTGTTGGGGATGGACAGCACCCAGCACAGGGTCCCGATTCACCCGCTTTTCTCCCCAGTTTGAGTACATGGCCCAGCATCTGGTCTTCGCCAACTGCATCCCGCTCATCCTCAAGTTCTTCAACCAGAACATCATGTCCTACATCACTGCCAAGAACAGGTAGTGGAGGGAGGGGGCTGCATTGGGTGTGGGGAGGGATCTCTGGTGGGTGGGAGCAGCAGGGTCTTGAGGAGCAGCACGACCCCCCCCCTCTCCTTCCTGCAGCATTTCTGTCCTGGACTACCCGTACTGCGTGGTGCACGAGCTGCCCGAGCTGA
>NW_010416160.1:532-1766 GCF_000710305.1 Buceros rhinoceros silvestris | reverse complement strand
TGGAGCCTGGGTAGTCGCTGCCTCCTCGGCCAGGCCCTGGGGAGGGGGATCGCGGGGGCGGGGAGGCTGCAGGGCTCCGGCACCCAACCCTGGCACCCTCAGCATCCCCGTGCTTGGCTGCTTGGGCATTGGGGTGGTGCATGGGGCTGGTAGGTGTCTCCTGCCTGCATGACCCCTTTGGGTGAGAGTCCTCAGACCACAACAAGAGGGGCTGGGCAAACACCCAGGGAGAAGAGAAAGGGCCGGGCTGGGCGCAGGCGGAAGAGACCCACTCCAACCTCTTGCCTCACCCCTGTCTCTGCTTTCCCACAGGAAGCTGGAGACAACAACCAGTTCTGCTGGAGGAACCTCTTCTCCTGCATCAACCTCCTGCGCATCCTGAACAAGCTGACCAAGTGGAAACACTCCCGCACCATGGTGAGGGGCCAGGGAGCCCCCCAGGGCTCAGCCCAGCTGAACTGGGCTGTCACAGGGGGGCTGTGGGCACTGGGCCTGGGGAGTGTGAGGCGTGAGAGGGTGGGTGGAAGAGGAGTGGGAGAGGACGCGCTGCAGGGAAGGGGTTGCGTCTTAGTTTAATGCCATTACAAGGGGTTATGGTTAAACTGGAAGTGGGAGATTCAGACCAGAGAGAAGGGAGAAATAAATTGTTTGATGCTGAGGGTGGGGAGACCCTGGCCCAGGTTGCCCCGAGAGGTGGCAGCAGCCCCATCCCTGACCCCATCCCAGGTCAGGTTGGCCCCTGGGGCTCTGAGCCCCCTGCTCGGGGTGCAGATGTCCCTGCTCCCTGCAGGGGGTGGGACTGGAGGAGCTCTGTAGGTCCCCTCCCACCCAACCCATCATGGTGATGTGTCTCCCGGCTGCTGGGGGGGCTGTTCCCCTCAGATGCTGGTGGTGTTCAACTCAGCCCCCATCCTGAAGCGGGCGCTGAAGGTGAAGCAGGCCATGATGCAGCTCTACGTGCTGAAGCTCCTCAAGGTACAGACCAAGTACCTGGGCCGGCAGTGGAGGAAGAGCAACATGAAGACCATGTCGGCCATCTACCAGAAAGTGCGGCACCGTCTCAATGATGACTGGGCTTACGGCAATGGTACGGCCTCGGTGCTGGCTGTGGAGCATCCCCATACCTGCTGGCCGTCCTCCTCCATGACGTGTCTGTGCCCAGAGCTGTCCCTTGGCTGCTTAGGCCTTAGCTCTGGGGTGTACAGAGGGGTTTTGGGGTGGTGGCATCACGGGG
>NW_010416160.1:0-353 GCF_000710305.1 Buceros rhinoceros silvestris | reverse complement strand
CTGCCTGCTCCATGCCCTGCGTGGCTTTGCGAAAGCACCTTCAGACAACCTTTCCTGAGGGATTTGGGTTGGCCGAAGGGCTCCCAGCTCCCCTCTGACGCCTCTTTTCCCTCCGCCCAGACCTGGATGCCCGCCCCTGGGATTTCCAGGCGGAGCGTGCGCGCCAGCATGGAACGCTTCAACTCGCGTCGCTATGACCGGGCCCACAGCAACCCCGATTTCCTGCCGGTGGACAACTGCCTGCAGAGCGTGCTGGGCCAGCGCGTGGACCTGCCCGAGGATTTCCAGGTCAACTACGACCTGTGGCTGGAGCGGGAGGTCTTCTCTCGCCCCATCTCCTGGGAGGAGCTGCT
>NW_010416159.1:4859-5339 GCF_000710305.1 Buceros rhinoceros silvestris | reverse complement strand
TCCCCTGCACCAGCGCGGTGTCACCTCCCTGTCCCTGATTTAACCCCTGCACCGGCTCAGCATCACCTTCCTCCTCAGAGATGTGTGCCCCTGCCCTGATGCAGTATCGCCTTGCTGTCCCTTGCCCTGCCACCTGCCCCTGCTGCCATACACCGCTCCTCTGACCCCACATAGGGTCACCTCCCCACCACGGGCTGAGCCACCTGTCCCCTGCACCAACACCACATCACCCCGACCAACACCAGCTGTGACACCTGTCCCTGCCACCCTGCACCAGAGCGTGGGGACATGTCCCTGCCACCTCCTTGGTGCCACTGCAACCTGGCACCCCTCATCGGCTCAGGTTAACATACCTGCCACCATCTGTCACCCCAGCAGATGTTCACGGGCAGCTGTGCCACTTGCACCAGCTTGCTGTCATCTCTGTCCGGGCCCTGCACCTCTCAGCCATCTCCTCACCACCTGCCACCGCTTGGTGTC
>NW_010416159.1:4389-4802 GCF_000710305.1 Buceros rhinoceros silvestris | reverse complement strand
CCCCCAGCTTGCTTTCATCTCTGTCCGGGCCCTGCACCTCGCAGCCATCTCCCCCCCACCTGCCACAGCTTGGTGTCACATTCACCTGCCACCCCACACTCAGGGGTGCCATTGATACCCCTTGCATCAGCTGTACCACATCCTCATGCCACCTATGTCACCTCCCCCTTCTCCAACTTTATGCCACTTGCCCCCATCCATAAGATCCTGCATCCCATGGCAGCTCCATGTCCCCCAGTCCCCTCTTTGTGCCCTGCTGAGCTCACCCCTCCCTTTGAAGGCAGCAAACTGGGGGTCGCTTCAACGGCAGACAGGTAGAAAGCAGCACAGCCGGTGGTGCCCTCCCACCCCCGCACACCTCTACTCCCTGCAATAACCTCTTGTGATGACAGATGGGCAACAAGTCGGGCTTG
>NW_010416159.1:3731-4303 GCF_000710305.1 Buceros rhinoceros silvestris | reverse complement strand
CCCCCGCCCACCTCTCCTCCCTGCAATGACCTCTGGTGATGCCAGATGGGCAAACAGTCGGGCTCGCTCTCCAAGGAGTGCGCCAGCAAGAGAAACGGGCCACTGACCTTCCCCCAGGATGACAGGGAGCCCGGGAGGGGACGGGCTCGCAGGGAGAGGAGGGCACGCCGTTTTGTCCCCAGCACTCACCATCTTCTCCTTGCATGCACCGCTGGGAGGGTTTCTCTGACTGGGGAGAGGCTGGTGCAGCTGCTGGTCTTCTCGCCTCTTCTTCCCATGCATGTTCTGGAAAGAGGCAAAAAAAAACAACCCTTGTAGATGATGCAGGCACTAGAGGAATGCGAGGAGCATCCCACTCCTTCTACCCACAATTACGCTCATGGAGGGTCAGGCATCGTCACAGCCCTGGGCAGGAAGCGAGAGCCCGTGGGCAGTGCGAGGCCTGGCAGAGACATCCCCCAGCCCAGCCCTAGCTCCCGCCAGCTCCTGGGCAGTTTGCTTCCCCAGCAAAATCCAAGACCTCATAAAAGTCTGACTCAGCTCTTAGTCCTGAGGTCTGAAGTGAAAGCTTG
>NW_010416159.1:2772-3555 GCF_000710305.1 Buceros rhinoceros silvestris | reverse complement strand
GCGGGGCTGGCGGAGCCAAGGACGACCCTCGCGTTGGGGCAGGTTTGCTAAGTCAGGGCAGCGCAGCCTGTTTCCCAAAAGTCAGGTTTGCAGCAGCCCAGCAGGGCACAGCCCCTTGGCCAGCACCCTCCCCGCTCACATCCTGCCAGCTTCGAAGCACCCAAAACCTCCCAGCCATCGCCCGCTGCCCTTGAGGGAGCAAGCCCAGGGCCAGCAGAGTTCCATCCACCCTCACCCAGCCAGAGAGTTGATGTATTCTGGCCCGGCTGGAGTCCGTGTTACCAGCCAGATCATCTTCAGGTCTTTAGCTGGGTTTTGCCACAATTTCAGAGAGGAAGAAACGTAACGAAGAGCATTGATGCCACGCTCTCACAGCCCGCTCCAGAGGGCATCAGGAGCCTATGGTGGACGGGGAGGACCCAGCCCCGCTGCTGGCATGTACCTCCCCAGGGCCCCACCAGCATCCCTCAAGAAACTGGAAATATGGGCTTGGGTTGGAGCACAGCTGCCAGTTCACACCCTTGTTTCTCCAGACTAATTTGCTGGTTTTATGAAATCCATTCCCCACTGTTTTCACACTTCTCTCCCTCTCTATTTATAGCTGGGTTTATTTACATGAACAGGGCACTCCGTGTACTTTCCCGTCAGTCTGCGGTGGCAGAGCCGGGAGTGTGCGAAGGCAGCAGGCAGCAAGGCGAGGAGCACCCGGGGCCTCGGCCATGGCCACCTCCTGCCCACCTCGTGGGAGGCAGGTGGGCAGCCCGCTCTGCCAGGGCTGGAGCT
>NW_010416159.1:2006-2641 GCF_000710305.1 Buceros rhinoceros silvestris | reverse complement strand
AGCTGCCTGGGAATGAGCCGGAGCCCAACAAGCCACACTTGCCCCAGGCCCACACACCCCTGGACCCATCTGGGCACAGCGATGCAGCTCCGTGAGATGGAGGGGATGAAGACGGGACTTGCCCACCCCGCAGATGAATCCCTTCTCTTTCCAAGGCGGAGCAGCTCTGGCAGCAGCGTCTCACTGATCTGAGCTGTATCCATCTCTTGTGCAGCTGGCCTGGGGATCCCCATGGCCTCCCCAGCCCAAAAGGTGACAGAAAGGGGAAAAACAAGTTGTCGTAGACCAGGACTTGGTAAAACTGCCCTCGCGGCCACGGAGAGCACAGCCTGCCATGCACAGCCAAGTCGCTCAACAACTGCCCAGCAATAAAGTTACCACATTGCCTAACAAGAAGGATAAAAATGCCATTGCTTTTTTGGGTTTGGGTTTGTTTTGTTTTTTTTTTTTTCCAGATTCTGTCAGATGAGGCAGGAGTCCTCATTAGCACAAGAGCGAGAGACTTGGGGGACGCAGCTCTCCCCGCTGCACATACGATCATCTGGGAGAGGTTGAGCCCTGCTGCCAGCTCCCTGGGACTTGGCTCTTGGGATCAGGGACAGAGGTTTGGGTTTGGGTATTGTCACAAGAAAAGC
>NW_010416159.1:0-1783 GCF_000710305.1 Buceros rhinoceros silvestris | reverse complement strand
GCTACAAATCCAGCCTGGAAATTCAGAGATTTCCAGCCCTTCGAGCAGCGAGGTTCTGGTTCAGTCTTCACACAAGGCAGCAAAAATACTTGTTGCAGTAGAGGGGCTGACCTGAAAATGGGGCTTCCCAGGGTGCAGGTCCCTGCTGCTCTCCTCCTAGAGCCTGGCTGCTGGCAACCTGGCCAGGAGAGCAGGAGATCTGGGCTCGGCTGCCTCCCTCCTGGCCACGGGATGCTCCAGCCCACACGGGGCTGAGTCTCCCTGCACAAGTACATGATTATTCACAGCCTCCAGCATTTGCATGGTGGAGTCACGAGTCTCACAACACCTGATCTCCCGGGAGAGCTGCCTCCTGCATTTCGGGAGGCAACGGCCCACATTTGGAAAGTGGGACTCAGTGTCTCACGGCATCCCACATCACCCAGCTGTCACCTCCTCCCGGCTCTGCACAGGGACCGGGAGAAGGGAGCCCACCCATCTCTGCCACTGTGGTGAGAAGAGATGGCATCAGGGCAGGGACACGCAGGACCCGTGAAAACGTGGGAGCTGAGCATGGAAGTGCTGAGCCAGCCTGCAGCGTCACTGTGTGCACAGAGCCTGCCACGGGAAAAACCAAAAAAGCCCCTCGATGGAGTCACTGCAGGATGAGCAGGCAGATGGGCTCGGCTCACGCAGAGCAGGGGTTAGGCTCGTTCCCTCCCTGTCCCCTCTCCCATTGCCGGTGGCTCATCCCGGTGCGTGACTCCAGCTGGCAAGTGGGGAGAGCCATCCTGCCATGCCTTCCCAGCACCACATCCAAGTCGTGGAAAAATCCACCTGTGGTATTTCAGAAAAGACACACTAACTTTTACAGAGAGGGGTCAGTTGAGTCACGTTTACAACTTTTTCCTCCCTTCAGCAGGTCTCCAACGTAGCTGATTACTCATCAGCCCACTAATAGACTCACTCACACAGCACTCCCTGGATCAAGCAGCAGCAATTGTCTGTCTTGTCTTATTAACCTCAGAGAAGGATCCGACTCCAGTAACGCGATACCCCATCCTTATCTCGTCACCTCCTTCTCCAGCCAAAATACAGCTCTCTGTGGTCCAGGGCATCCCTGTCCCAGCTCCAGCCAGGGGAAGCCCATACCATAGAGCTCAGCCTCGCTGTGCTGCTCCACAGGACCTTGACTGGGTCAGGTGGGGTGCAAGACCCCAGACCCACAGCAGTCACCTCCAGACACCATGGGCCAGGGTGTGCTCCCCAAGCAAGGGGCAAGCAAGGCACTGCCCACCTCCCCAGGGACCCGTCTCACCCTCAGCACAAGGCAGACTGTCCCATGCTGATGCCATAGCCCCCCGTCCCATTGCCCCACGGTGGGACACATCTCCTTCAGCACTCCTGAGGCAGGCAGCAGCCCCCCGACCCTAAGAGGATGCCGGAGCATGCTCTGCTCCGTGTCCCCCACGGCAGTCCCTGGCAGCACTGCGCTGCCGCTGCTGCTCCCACCCCCCCACGGCACCCCAGCACTGCCACCCACCCCATTACTCACTGGGCCTCGCTGGCACTGGGAACACACCCCCCACACAGGGAGCATGGGCACAGCACGTGCTCCTGGGGGCTGGGGGACTTGTCATCAGCGCTGTCCCCGCCGTGAGTAACGACACTTTGTCTTGGCTGCCCCCCTAGCACGTCCCCAAAAAGTCGGGAGCGTGCATCTCCCCGCGGCAGCTGCTCCGCTACCGCCCACCGCGGGGAAACTGAGGCACGGGGCTTCCGCAGCAACCTGCCCTGCGGCAGA
>NW_010416158.1:0-19599 GCF_000710305.1 Buceros rhinoceros silvestris | reverse complement strand
GGGGGGGGGCGGGGGGCGGCTATGTCTTACTGTCATACTGCAGAGAAGTTCTAATCACTACAGGGAAGAAATTCACTTGGTGGGCACCTTGTTGCTAACACTTTTCACAAAGGATATTAACATGACCAGTCTGCCTTATTCTGCATGGAAGCAACTGCTGTTGCTAGTGTGACTAATCCATGATACAACTCCCAACATTACATCCTCTCTATAATAATAATATTACCTTGTGGCAGCATATATCCATTGAAATAAATAGTAAAGTTTTGATCACAACAGTTTACCTTCAGGATAAAGTTATCTCCTCCTGGTAGTCAGCTTTTTGCAGCACGTATGGGATTTTTCTAACCTTCATGAAAAAGATAGGCAAAGATGCTAAAGAAGTGTGAGTAATGGGTATTGGAACGAAAGATTCAGATTACTCATTACAACAGGGTCTCTGTGGTTTTGTGGTCACTTAGCTGCGTGTGGGCTAGGAAATTGGCAAGGAAAATAGTTTTGAATTTTGGATCAGATCTTCTAGTTACAACAAGGAGTTTACAGTCAACACAGTCCAGGACAAAATCCATACAGAATGAAAGAGACCCAGAACACTTTATTATGACTTGTACAGATTTACTCCAAGGAGCACTAAACCACACTGTTACTGGCAAGAAAACAGACTCCAGGCTAAAGAAAATTTTCACTCCTTTCTGCTGTTGTTCTCATTCTTTTTCCTTCACAATTACTAGGTATTAATAATGTAATCACTAGTGCTCACTGTAACCACAGTGATCACAAAGTTACAGAAGAAGAGAACAGGAAGGCACTGATGAAGAGAAACACATTAGATCAATGCATGTGAAGAGGATCAAATGAGGGTTAAAAAATTGTTGATTTTAAATGCTTTTAAATAAAACGTGCTATGAGTTCAAATTTCAAGTGGTTACTGTAGTCTAGTTGAGAGTAAACACAGTACATAAAAGAAAATAGGATTGGTGTTTAATATTAAGAATATTTTTCTGAAAGGAAATACTAGTTAGTAAGCACACAGTTTTATAATTTTAATGGACTATACTGAACAATTCATTAACCTTGCATGAGATGTTTAGACATGGAAACTTGCTAATGAAGACAGAACTCAGAACTGAACTGAGGTTAGATATCTTGGACTTCAAAATGAAATGCAGTCTGGTTACTGTCAGAGTAATTAAAGATTCTAATAGTTCCCAGGGAGGTTATAAATTCCAATTCGTTGGAAGTTTCAAAGAAAATTAAGTCATTTCGGTTTCACAGTAATGTTATTGTTCATCATAAATTCAAAAATGGGGGGGGGGAAGACATATGTATATATACACACACACATACATATATTGTATACCAGTCTGTTAGAATACATACCTGAAGATATGGAAAAAGTATTTAGCAGATTGGCATAGAAAGGCAAAGTCAGAAACATTTTAAAGTATCTAAATCTTCCCCAAGAATCTTCTCAAAAAGCTTTCAAAGTTTATATCTGCAGAAAAATAAAGAGGAGGTCCATGAAAAGACAGATTGAAACTGCAAAAAACCGTAATTTTAACATATGGGTGTAAAAATAATTCTAAACAGTGCTTATTGTTGGGGATTTTCAATGTGCTTGCAACTAGAACAAATATTCAGGTGACTCCATTAGCATACAATGAGTCTACACCGACCTATTTGTCACAAGCTGGGTCCCCCAGGGATCAATATTGAGTCCCACACTGTCCAACATCATCGTAAATGATCCAGCTAATGAGATTAAAAACAGTCTCACCAAGTTTGCTAGTAACACCAAACTAGGCAATAGATGAACATGCCAGAAGGGAGAGCTATCTTACAGAGAGAGCTGGACAAGCTGGAAGAATGGGCTGGGAAGAACTGCACGAATTTCAACAAAGGCGAGTGCAAAGTCCTACACCTGGGTTGACAAAACCAAAGATTCTAGGCTGGGATTGCAGCTGGGGAACAGCCTTGCTAAAAGGGACCTGGGTGTCCTGGTGGACAACAAGCTGAACACAAGTCAGTGTGCTGCTGCAGCAACAAAGGCAAAGCAGATGCTGGGCTGTTTCTGCAGGGACATTATTGGCAGACATAGAGCTGTGATCGTCCCACTTTACTCAATACTTGTCAGACCACACCTGGAGTACCAAGCCCAGTTCTGGAAACCACATTTCAAGAAAGATGAAGACAGTCAGGAGAGGGTCCGAAAAAGGGCGACAAAGGTGATGAAAGGTCTAGATAACCGACCCTATAACAAGAGACTGAAATAGTTCTTTACTCCCTGGAGAAGAGAAGGCTCAGGGAGCTCTCATCAGAATATTCCAGCACTTAAAGGGTGACTACAAAGAGGATGGAAGCTCTCTCTTCACAAGCAGCCACAAGGAGAAGACAAAGGACAACAGGTACAAGTTGTACCAGGAAAGCTTTCATCTCAACACGACAAAGAAATTTTTCACAGTAAGATCATTCACTGGAACAACCTTCCCAGGGTCATGGTGGAGTTCCCCTTGCTAGAAGTATAAAAAATGTGATTAGACAGGGTGCTAGATAATCTCATCTTGGTTCTCCTTCCCGGAAAAGGTTGGATCAGATGATCATTTGAGGTTCCTTCCAATCTGGACTATTTTATGATTCTCTTTGTCAAGAGTAATGTACAAGAATAGAAACATAATTTTGTCTCTTTTTCTGCTATTAGACTAATGCTAGACTATGACGCTCTGCATTGTAACCACATTTGACAATACACGCCAAAGACCTGAAAAAACTATTGGAGCTGAAAAAGTTTTTTACCAAAGTTTTTACTAAAAAGTATCTTACATTTGACAAAAAAAAGTCCTGATTACAGAATGTGAAGAGCTTCACTACTGCTAGGTTACTTTAGTATCTACCAAACAGTGAAAGGTAGAGAAAAACAATGAAGCCGTATCTGCTAACAAAAAAAATTGTAACATGCAAATATTTTTGCTGCTGCAAGTAATCGGTCACTGGCAGAGTTGTACCTTTTATCATCAGTCTTAATCAGTACTGAACACAGTTCCAGTGGTCACACTTTGGTGAACACATAGTATTGAGAGCAGTAGAGTGAATGGGCAGAACATATTGACGCCTGCTCTGTGGAACTGTTAACCTTTCCAACATAACAACAGGTCTACCACACCTCTTAAGACAAGACCAGTTCTAGTCACCAACATTTCTTGCATTTGACCATATATTTATTATGTACTCACAATCTACCAAAAAACAATTCCTTGCTTAACGAGGTAGCTAACAAAGAACATCATGTAAAATGTAATCTACACACTCAACCTTTCTAAAAACTTCTAGTGTGAAAAATCTAACTAGAAAGGCAAATTATTGGAGATCTACAACATTGTTATTTAGATTATTTAAGACAGAACAGCTTCTGGCTGACTTGGTGAACAAAATGACCAGGGGAACTTGATTAACAATTTTTGCCATCTGAAATGAAAAAAAAAAAACTTTTAAAGTTTTACATCAGTTCCATGACTTGTTCATTAAGTAAAAATTCTTTTAATCTGTCCCTTAGTAGGTGTTGAATAAAAAATAGGCTACCAGCCATGGTTTTGTACTGAAGAATTATACAGATGCATGTGGTAAATAGCAAGCGAAATCAATGTCAAGTTTCTGATTTTATAAAGTAGTTATCCTGAGTTATAAAGGAATGACCCACCATTAAGAAACAAAAATATGAAAAGATACCTCTATTAAGAGTCTTGATGCTTGACAGGGCATCTCCTCCATACTTCTGGATCCTTTAGTACTAAATTCAGCCACTTCAGAAATAGTCCATCTGTGCAGGTAAAAGAGAGCTGATACACAATTATCTAGAACTCCAAATTATGGGGAAATAAAACAATTCACTTTCTTCCAGCTGAAAATAGATATATTTTAAATTACAGTCTTCCAGGTGGAATGCTGCTAGGAATCTGTAACCTACCTGCACTGCTTGTTTGTTTTTGTTTTTTTTTTTTTCCTACGAGAAGCAGAGCAAGCAGGGTGAATTCAGCACAGGTTTAGTATTTTACTCGTGGATGTAGCAGTGGGCCCATCTGGCCATGCTACGTATTGCTTCTTTAAGCAATGGCTGTTCCCTGTTGAATTAGATGGTTGTGTCAACAAGGTGTCTAATGCTCTAGAAACCTTTTATTAAAGGGCTGAAGGTAGTGTGAAAATATATTGCAACGTCTAAATTACTGTACTATTTCCTCTTCTTTTATTGTGGTCTTACATAAGTGTTTTCTGTAATTGTTTGGCTTCTTGAAAGAAACATACTAAAATGTTCCCAAACCATTTCTATTGCTTAGTCTGTTTAGATAGAAAAAATTTAAATCTCTCAGTTTATAAACTTTTGCTAAGATGGTCTGTCTACTATTATCTACTATCTCAGAAAATATCAATGCTGTTACTTGAAAAGGTGCAAGTTATTATGCAAAATAAATCTCATTAACAGTCTTTATCCTTTACACCTTAGGATAGCAGTTATGGAGAGTCTTTCCTGCTTACCACACAATCAGTGTTTTCATTTGGAAAGGACGTGGTACCTGGTGATTCCCAGGTGTAGAGGTGTACCCTTTTAGATAGTTAACAAATGCCACAGCCAGAAAATTCTGAGTCAAGGCCTAATAATAATCTGCTTGAAATGAAGCACTTAGGAGGTCAGTTTCTGTTTACATGAGATGGCAGATTTCTCTTCTGCTACAGATTTATCATTCTGTACGTTTCTCATCAGGCTTCCTTGTCTATACTCAGGCTACAGTAATAACATTCTCACAGCCTATTCCGTCTGAGCTTGAAAATGTATTGCCTGGCAATTTTATAAAAGGACTCACTACCTTGAAATATATATTTGGCCTGTTGAATTATCCTGACTTTCTGGAGTAGTAACAGACAGAAACTCACACATTGCTCTGATGTTTTACAGAACCTTGTAGTGAAGATCTCCACTCTTTCTCACTAGAAGCAGTTCCATTAGAAAAAATACAGGAAAAATATAAATCCATTTTGAAATATCAAGTACTATCAAAGCACCTGGAAGGTCAGAATTATACAAAGTTCCTAAAATTCACAAATTTAACTCTTTGTTTTGTTTGTTCCCCCTCCCCTTTTTTTTTAGCAAGATAATGATACTGATTATGCTTACAAATTGACCATGAGCTGCTCATCACAGTTCTGCACCATTTGTCTCACAAGTCTTGTTTGTTAAGGGTAAAAGTTGGGTAACATATTGGGAAACACAGCCAGAATACTACAATCTCTTGCACTCCTATTGCCACCCCTACCACAGAACAAAGCATCAGAGAACATGCTGGGTTTTGCATTTAGAAAACTCTGCATAGGTCTTTGAGGAATGGTAGAAAATATTCACACATATTCAGGAACCTGGTGACTTCCAGGCCACATTTATGACAATAATTCAATCTGCCGAAATCTCCATCAAGTTCTGATGACTGCTGAGGAGATCACTGCTGAGCTCAGAGAGTTAACAAAGAAAGGGATCAGGAAATACAGACAAGATTTTTCAGTATTTTTAAAAGGCTCCTTTGAGGTCTTATTTTCCTGAAAGAGTAAATGCTGTTAGCATATGAAACAACCCAGGAGTGAAATTTCATTAACCAACTACATTGGTTTTGGTACTAAATTCAATGTCTTGGGGCAGGTTTTTCGTTTTAGAATAGATGGGAAGATATGTGAGGACACAAGGGGAAAAGTAGAGAAAGAAGAAAATGTTTAATCACTTTTCAAACATCTTATTTTTCAAGCTCATCTACAGCTCCACCCTTGCTCTTTAGCCTTAGTTCAATAAAGTAGATACGCTTCAGTATAAAACACATATATGACCTTTCTTTAACACCCACAGATTCACAAGGACTTCATTTTCTTCAGCAGTTATCCCCTACCTGAGCTAATTTACTAAGCCCCTTATGTCCCTTACCTGCATAATAGCAAATTCTGAGAAAGTTCGAAAGCTTAAAATTGACGTAGCAGCAGGCTGGAACTGTACTTTCTGGAATTCTCCATACTGGCTTTACGTTGTGCCAATGACTTCGTAAGAGCAGAACTGGACCATTGAACACTAAACGTTCCTAAAATTTCTAAGTTAGCTTATCCCTATTTAGTGGTAAAATAAAAAAAAACATGTTGAAGTCATGTTGACAACCTATACTGTATTCTATTTGCTAAGAGCTATTTCCAGAATTTACTAGATAAATACTGGACTTGGAGATTTTCTGATGCACTAAAAGTCAGTCAATTATGCATGAACCCAGGACACTTTGTTATTTCTTTTTCAGCTTGTCCTATTTTTCTTTCATTTTTTTCAGCTTATTATTCCCTTGTATTTTACCTGGATCTCTGAAACAGAATAGATAGAATATCTCTCTTTGAAAAGGCAGTCCTCAATACTGAATGATGCACCATATGGATTATGGATCTTTCTACACCTGACATGTGTTTGACCTGAACTTTGTTTTGCACTCCTGCACAGTTCTGCTCTCTGGGCATCTGGTTCCTCTCTCTGTGTCAGGTTTCTGCTGTATTTTAGACATAAAATACAGAGCATACAAAGACAAAAGAGTCATTTATCACAGAATAACAGCAATCATTAGAATTTTACGAAGCTAAAAGTTAATAACATATATCAGAATGATCGTATTTTTGGATGACCTAAGTATTTAAAATTCCCCAGTGCCTGAGCATACTTGTGCACTGGGGAAAATATGAACAAGTTAATTCAATGCACCAAAAAGAATTATTAGTTCACTCAGCACTACAACTCTATTCCAAGGACCATACACATCTTAAAGAGTATTTTGTGACAGTCTTTTTATCCATCATTGTGGATCAGTTTAAAGGCATTAGGCATCACATTTGGTAGACAGTTCTGAGGGTTCTAGAGTTGCTAGATGATGTGTTCCAGAATTCACTGCAGCAGAAACACATCACACATATTCTTTATTTTTCATGTTGCAGTACTGAGGAAATGAAATCCTGCCTTTGATATCATTAAAATTAGAATTCTGACTGTACATTCCAGTTTTCCATTATTTACACATTTTAAACATTTTAAGTTACTTAATATATCATTGAAGATATTTCAGTTTTTTACACATTTGTTGTTGTTACCGTGCAGTATATCTTTCACAGGACATGTTACTTTCTAAAGCAATAAATTACATCATTCTTACGGTACCCTGGTTTCCAAAATTCACTCCTTACCATAGTCCACCAGAGGTGGAATTTATAAACCTACAAATACTCTCTCAGAAAATGCAGAGGGCAGAGATCTTTGAATCAAAAAGCTGAGTCAGATGATTTGAACGTTAAACGGGTATAGCATTCATTACTGTTAATTTAGAGTTATTATCTTTAAGCAGATGGTTCTGGTGGAGCAGCTATTAGGCATTTTTGAACTTTTCTATACCTGTATTTTTATCTACCTGGGGCTAGTGGTAAATACTTCAAAAAATATAATGAGGGGAAACTGGCCAGGCCAAGAGATTAGGAATATACTAACCAGAGAAAATGGATTGGTAGTGACCCAAATTTTTCATTATCTGGGCACTCTTCCATGGCTTGTATAAAGTCAGTTAGCTCCTTCTGTCTTCTGCTTGTCCCAGAACTGGGAACAGCTGGCACCAAATAATACTGTTTTGTTGGAGAAGAACAGGCCTGAAGGCTGAGCAATCAGGAGTGCAGCATGTGCAGCAGTCCTGGGAAGGCTGTGCTAAGCATGTCTCTGCAAGGCTCTTTCTTTCAGCTCCACATTGTACTGCCTTACTTTTTTTTTAATTGCCTGTATCATATCTGACTTAAGATGATAAATTCCTTGAAGGAGGAACTTGTTCTAAATTATAACGCACAAAGCGTATAAAATTCAAGTACGTACTACGAAAAGTAACTGCATTGGTGAGTAGTTACGCTTTCTGGTTTAGTTCAAAACAGGGAAATAAAAAGATGGGAAACTCTCAACAGATCAGCTGTTGAGATGGGAGACCCTCAACAGATCCTTATTTCTGGGTTGCTCCATATCAGGTAGAGGAAAATAACCACAATTCTTTTGCCAAGGGGCTAGGAGGGCAGAAAGGGGACATGTTGCTCATAGTCATCTGCATCACAGGATCTCGAGTCTCTGCACATGTAGCAGAAAGTGGAGATTAGAGACAGGTAAGCCATTACAACAGTTGCTGAGCCAGCCAGGCTGCTGCCTTGAGGTTCCTTGTTTACCATGAAATAATACCACTACCATCCTACATCTTCTAGGAAAATGTCCTTTAATCCCTATGAAATTGCACTTCACTGGGACAGCAAATTTGGAGTGAAACCGGCCTACAACACGGTAGCAGGCATGCTAGTTCAAGTTCACCATACACTTAAACTGCACCAGTTAAAATGAAAGAAAGGTCAACTTCTCTTCTTTTTTGATTAACATGTTTTAAATGCTGTGCAATACCTAGAATGTAAGATTGATGCTATAAAACTTACACAAATTAATAAAACAGCTGTGGCATCAGCTAAGATTTTGACATTAGAGAAAAGTAATCAAAGAAAACAGTAATGTCCAAGTTCCCCTAGTAATTGTTGTGTTCAAGTAAAACAGTATACTTTGTGTTAAGAAAGTATATTGTTCATTCTCTCTAGCTGTACTTGCCACAGTCTTTGTTCTTCTCATTCTCTTCTATCTGATGCCATCACAGTTATAGTTTTGTAGTCCCATTTTTCATTACAACTTATTTATTATGATACCTGCCTACAGAATTCTGTGTCTTTGCAATTGCATCTAGGAGACATGGATGTACAGGTGCACACTGTGCTGTCTTCTGTGCAGAGAAAAAATTATTCCCAATGCTTGAACAGTCTAAACAGCAGGTCGAAAGACACTGTGCCCCAAAGGATGGCAGTGACAGGGAGAAGCTGCATAAACAGGGGTTTTCCTTTTAATGTCAGTGTCAGATCTGGCCCTTAATCTGTGTACTTCACAGGTAGTTCAGTCTGACAAGGCTGCAGTTGGGAAAAGCTTAGCTGAAAGTGGCAGGGAAGCATTAATAGGTTGGAGGAGCATCTGGCAATATCCAAGTTGAGGAAGCCAGAAATAGAGCAGTGTGGAGTTAAAGCTGTAACACACAACATATGCCTATCAGCAATGAAAATGAGGACTAGGTGGGAAAAACTGATTGTCCTGTCAGGAACTCAGGAAAGCTGCAACATGAAAATCCCATAGTTGTTCCAAATACTCAAATGCTGTCGTATTTAGTAAATAAAGGTTCTAGTAAAAGTTGTGAAAAGAAACTTTTGATAACAAAAGCACGTAGAAATGATCACCTGGAGTTGTCCAGGTTTTTTACGTTGATTTCACCAGAACACGTCGGTTAGCACAAAGGATTACTCTATCATAGTGTAAAGAGTCAGGGCTAGACCTAGTCTTTGTGGGCAGGAAAAAATTCATGCCAGCCTTAGGGACTCAAGAGCACAGTACCAATGAGAGGCAGAAGGAGGGTTTCAGTGACACTTCTGTCACAGTTTCCAAGAATTTCAAAGATTCTAAAGGGGCTAGGAATGGCATGTAGTCTGAGCCTTAGGCTAGAGCCTTAGGAACAGAAAAGTGTTTGCTGTCCACTTCTTCTCATACATGGTGCCAATATGTTATGCTGAGCTATAGCTAGCAAGCCAAAGACTTGGACTGCACCCTGCAAGCATGGACTTGCAAGAGCTGGTGCACTTAGAAATTGAGTGCTAAAGGTAAACTGGCACATCCAAAACCTCCCAATACTGAAAGTCATTATGAATACAATAATGCTATATTCCAATCCTTTCTTTAACTTAAAGCTGTTTTTCTCCCTTCATAGATGAGAAAGAAAGGCTTGTATTCAAGAAAGATCTCTGGTTCACTGAAAGGGGACAGGATGAGGGTTGGATGTGGCTATTTATTAAACATGAGATAATAACATTTTGCTGCAAATCCGATTAGGACTCTAAGGACACTGGCAATCTGACTGACTTAATCTGATTTCCCAGTATGAAAATGTAAGGTACTCTTAGGATTTAAGGCCAGCATTTCTGGTGTCTTTTTTTGTTTGTTTGTTTTTCTTTCTGCCTTGTAAATAGTTGGATGAGAAGAAAACCACAAACACTAATACTCAGTTAAATTCCATGTCTTTTGTATCATGGAACTTGAATTAAGAAATAAGAGCAAAGTACAGAAAACTTTCTTGAGGGTAAAAGTTGATCCTCTTAAATGCTCTCCGTGGAGAGACTGTGTTGAGTCATCTTCATTATGGCACAACAGAACATTACTTCAGACCTAAAATGATTATTGTTATGAGTCAGTTCATCGATTGTTTTAGATCTAAAGTCATTGTGTTCCAGCATTGTCATGTAATAATTACCTGAGGAACCGGGCAGAATGTTTAGACTAGGTGAGAAATGTAGCTCCTATGGATATTTCTTCTGAAAAAGAACAAATACCAGAGCCATGTTACTCCCAGCTTCATATCACAACTCAGTTGAATGCCTCTCTTTTCCTCTCTTGTGAAACATGGTCTCCTGACTCGAGATTACGAAGAAAAGCACAGTTCCTACCAAAATCAATGTGCTTATTTTCTCTAGCTGTCTCAAATAAATGCTGCAGCAAACTTTGAAATTAAGTCTTGGGAAATATCAGATTCTAAGCAAGAGGACGGTACGCAGCACCTTGTCACTGACACATAGCTGCTTCCAGCAACTTCAGCTGGTACAGTAATTGAGGGTTACATGAATCCCATGATTAATGACAGCTAATTTTGAAGAACAGATTAGACACTTTTCAGGTATTAAGACCTGAACAAAGCCAAATTTGCAAGAGTGCTCGCTCCAAGGCAGGAAAAGAGCTCTTGATCTAAATGCCCTTGAATACATTGCCTTTCTATTTAAAAACACACATGGGATTCTGAGCCATAGTTGTGCTGTACTTGAGGAAAATTGCTATCAAATTCCTCATTATGTCTAGAAGATTTTAGCAAAATCATAAACTTGCCAAGAACGCCGCTTGAAAAAGGGAGCAAAGAAATGGGCCTTTCCTAAAGGGCTTGCTACTCCAAATCTACTCCAACAACCACAAATAATAAAAGCATTTGAGAAAGAAGACTGCATGAAAGAATATAACATAAATAAAAATATTAAAAGGCTATTAGTTCCCAAGTCCTACACATATAACTCTTGTTAGGACAAAGCCAAATAAACTTCTGATTAAGTATTTCTAATTTTACCTTTAAAATAATGCATTTCTTCAAGGCGGACCACACGGATCTCTGAATTGTCCCCATTTGTGATTTCCATTGCAGATGGCCAAATTAAGACCATTTCATACATAACAGTTTAACCTTGCCAAACCTTTCAAGGTAATATTCAGCAAGAGCAGGAGCAACTCAGTGCTCATTCATAACTATATTCCCATTCCTACGAACCCAGTAAGATTATCTTTGCAACTTAATTTCAGTCATCCGACTTTAACCTTTGATAATAAGGCAGATCCCATTCTCTTTGGCCTCTTTTGCATTCATTTTAAAATAGGATATTTCAAGTTGTTTCCTCATGAGTAAATTCCACTCCTTGCCTGCAAATCTCCATGTACTGGGGTGTGTCTGCAGGTAAGGCTGAAGATTAAGATAGGAATTTGCCAGAGCCTCAAGGCAACAGGCTTGAGGAAACAGTACTGGGTTACTTTCGCTGAGTTCAGAGCACCACTCTCTGGACAATCATTTGCAGCATTTTATTACCACCACATGGTAGTTATTCCTGGGCAATTGTTCTTTAATATACTGCAAAGTTTCCAGTATTACTGAAGAGAGGATGTCATATCTTAAGCACTGGCTACTGTTCTGCCCAATCTGCTTTCTTTGTGCAGCAGTAATCTCAAGGCAGAAATCAGCAGAACTAGTAGAAACCGTAGTCTTGAGCTAGCCAAGTTTTTCTGGGTGTTTAGTGCTATGAGAACAATAGTATCATCTGAAAAGCTTGGCAGTTAGAGTAGAAACTTAAAAGGGGAAAGAATGTTTTTCCTTCTCACCCTCAGAGAATGACAATTTGTCCTGAGTAGAATGAAAATATTTTTCTTTCTCAGCCTGATCCCAGGATGTATCAAATACAGTCTGCAGCCATACATATTGAATGGTATGCTTCTGATGTTTTCCTACATATACATATTTACTCTTGAAATGTCTGAGAAAAACTAACGTTGACTTCTCAAACAGTAGCACAGCTAGTGGGTTTTTTTATGAGCTACCATGAGAAAAATTAGAAGATCCACAATATGGAGTTGGCACAAAGTAGAGGAGAAAGCAGTTCAAAACTGAGGCTGTCAGTGGAACAAGATTTCTGCCCCACAGGGTACAGCTGCTGAACTATTTGTGCTTGAAGGACAGTAGGACAGCAAGCAATCACATGAGTACCACAGTAGCATTTTGGAACAGAAACTGTTCAGGAAGAAAAAATATGCAGGTGGAATGATGTGTAATGGGTAGCAATGCATTATAGCATCATGAACAGGCAATATGAAACACATACAGGCATGATAATGGGGGTCAATGAGTGAACTGTGGTTGAGTTCATAGGCGATTTGGGATGGTTTGGGAACAAAAGAATATAACAGACCAGTTCTTTAGTCACTGAGAAGTCATATAAACCCATTACAGTCAGAGGAAGTATAACAGTTCTCCTCCTCCTCTAATGACCTCACCCAGGATGTAAGACAGATTGAATGAGACAAATCTTTGATCTCAGAAAAAGGAGCTTAAAGTTGATTTCAATGGATGGACATCCAACAAGTCTGCCGGAAGCAGGGAGATAGCATGTTAATGACAGATTAAAATCTGTCTCTCCCTCGAGGCACAGCAGCCATCTAGCTCCATTCTAGCATATTCTTTTGCAACACAAACAGTACAAACTGCCGTGCATTGATGGCAGCTGAATTAAAGAAGCAATGTTTTCCATCGAGTATGGCAAGCAGCAATACTGAACAGATGTAATTTCGTTTTCTCTTTTCTTGAAAACAAGAATGGTGAAAAAGTATCTTCTAACCCAAGCAACACTAGCACATGTTCAATAGGACAACTAACATATTCCATCTGTTTATGAGTATTGCCTCCAAACCTAGCCCTGCCCTCATCACATGGGGTTTTACTTAAGTATTTGAAAAGTTATAGACTGGTTTCATAAGGAGACTTTTGAAGTCTGAGTCAGAAAAAAGCAAACAGAAATTGACTAGTGCCAAATTGTGAATGAGCACAAAAGTAAACAATGAAGGAAAAGCCATTTACCTCTGAAGATTAGAAAAGAGGATACGAACAAGGGACATAAAAGCCAAAATGCTATTGAAAAGGCGGGGAGGGCGTTTGTTGGGGTTTGTGATTGGTTTTTTGTTTTTTTTTTTTAGTTTCAGTAAAATTAAAGCTTAGTCAAATCTATTTTGGCAGTTTTTACTTTTGTACGACACGGAAGTCATGAGCAAAATATTTATTCATAAGTGTACCAACTGGTGTGTTTGTTTTCTTTTAAACATAACAACAATTTGATTCAATCCTTCTGCCTCTATAATGAGTTTAGAAGCACTAGCTCAGTAATTCTTTTCTGTGTTCAGAAATCTACACGATCTATGATTCTCTTAGAGCTATTTTAATGTTCTGAAGCTGTTTGTGAGAGGTGACCGAACCCTTTGTAATTTAAGTACCCTTAACTCCTTTTCCTCCTGTTGAATTTAACTATATGAATGAGGATCTAGCATCACACTCCTCTGTCTCCAAGCTGCTTCTGAGTGTTCTCCAAGCTCAGACCAGAACTGCTGAAGACACCACCTCTACTTCCCTGCATATCCAGCCACATTTCAGACTCACGTCATCATATTGCTGCTTTAAGACAGAAAATCACTGCTGTTTCCCTCTCAGCAAGTGCTATAAGTGAAGACTTATGGGCTCCATTGCTGCATATCAGATACCATAAGTGAAGTCTTGCTGATGCTGCAGTTTAGATGTCAGTTTCTCCGCCATCTTCTGAAAGCTCTAAAAATGGAGGTCCCCGTGCTGTTTGACTCCTTGGTATTTGCATCCACTGTATATGTTTCAAGAGAATGATTTTGGCCTGTGACAGTTTGCTCTTTCTCAGAGAATTTCCGTGTAGTCTTTAGGAGAGAGCAGGGTCCAGAAATCATGATACAATATTTAATTTGGCTACAGTTTATATGCAGCACAGGTGAAAGAAACTGATGCAAACTATTTGAGGCTGGTGTAATAAATATCCCTGCAGAGCACATGGGCTCTTGAAGCATACATTGGCCCATGAAAATTTGAATTTTGAAAATAAATACAATTTTTGTCTCTTAGAAGAAATTGGTATTGTAGGCAGAGCAAAATATATATAAGCAAGATGAGCTACTGGTTTTTTGTTCTTTAATAAAAATACTGCCCTTTTTATCCAGTCGCTAAATATTCTTATTATTGATTCAGCAACTGAGAAAAAACTATAAGCAAATACACTGTAACTAACTGAAATAGAACTTTTGCCCGTCCATGTTGTTCTTATATTTGGACCATTGAATCATGGCCTTTAGGAAGAGAGTTCATCTAACCTTTTTAATTATTAAATTTAATTTAGCCATCTTTATACAGCATAACACAATTCCTAAAGCATAGAGAAATTATTTGAGATGTAATTTCTGACATTGGCTCACTACCGAGCAACTTTCACAATTTTTTATTTTAGTAAAAATTACCCACCAGAACAGCTTACAAATTAACCAAAACACTAAATCCCAGGAGCTACTAAGCTTCTCACAGCATCCACAGTATCACCGTGAGTCCATACCAGTTATGGATGGTTATGAAGTATTCCAAAGCTCACAAGCTGAATTCATAGAGAGCTGACACTGGCAATATCCTACACCAGCATCTCACTCAACCTCCTGTCTCCTTCCATCAAAAACTCATCTCTTTCCAATGCAAGTTCCTGGCTACTTTGATTGCAAGGAAAATGATGATATGCCTAACCCTAATTCACATAATCTGCAAATGTAATTCACATAGACTTTGGGGTGCTTATTCAGCAACATAGAACACTGATGTGTCACTATCGTCTGCTTCTGTTTTCCACAGTTAAGTGAGGAAAAGTGGAGGTGTATGACAGACACACAGACTTGATTATGAATATCCCACTTTCTTACATGAGAAGGGAAAGGGTGAGGGCAACATCTTCCACAAGAAGAAATCAAATCTAAGGAAGCTTATAGTACCGTAGGACCATTCAGTTCCCATCAAGGAGAGCCTTGACAATGTGTGACATCAGCCTAACCAGAGTACACTCAGTCTTACTTGAAATATCTGCTGAAAAAATGTGAGCAGAAACTTAGTTCCCGTGTATGAACTGTATTTTGGGGCAAGTATTTGGGGATGAGCACTCCACTCCTTGAACTTTTTGTTTTACCTCCCAATAGTCCTCTAAGCCAACAGCTGTTCAGTGTAAACGTAAAGCACTTAGTGTGTTTTACAAAATATTGACTGCATGGCTTTACTTATCTCATGAGTTGCTTCACGAAACATTACGTTGGAAACTGGCTGTGAAATAAGAAGCATAAACTAAGACAAGACACAAAATAGCAGGTCAGACCTTAAAAGTGCTTCTTCAGTGGAACCGTCTGAGTCAATAGCAGAACACGGTTAGAAAGCAGGCCTGCACCAGCCTTCTGAAGTTCTCTTCATAGACAACAAGTTTTCTCTGTGACAAGAGTTTCTTTGACACTAAGTACAATTCTAGAACCTGCAATATTTTTTACCTCTGGTTTTAAATCACTGTCAGCTTACAAGACAAGTGAGAGCAGACAAAAGGTTTGGCTTTGACCTTGGAGAATCATTCAAAATGCTTCTCCATCTTATTAATTTGTAAGCACAATATTATTGGGTATTGAAACCCATGAATAGTGTACATTTAAACACTGGACATACCCAAACCACTCACCATCTACAAGAAGAGAACAAAAGATATTTTTCAAATTATAAGATCTTAAGAGAAGCAGACTGTGCAGTCATTCCCTTACACAAGAATATTTTACTGCTTCCAGACTGACCTCAGGAGATGCCTTTGCAGTATACACAGGCATATACAAAGCAGCGTCTCTCTTAGCTAGAGAAAACTGGTATCAACTAATTTTCAGCAACACTCAGAGAGCTTGAGTTACAAGCCTAACCAAAAACAAGTGAAAATTTTCTCATTGAGGCAACTTAGCTTCGTGGTACTGCTCAGTTAAACTTAGCCCAGATATGTCTGTGTTTGCAGTGCAGCTTGCCTGTGTTCATGGGACCAAGACATCATTAAGGAATTTAAAATAAAAAAAAAAAAAAAAACCCAAGCCCTCTGGTGAAAAAAATTTTGAATTGCCTGTGTTCATGGGACCAAGACATCATTAAGGAATTTAAAATAAAAAAAAAAAAAAAGACACCAGACCTCTGGTGCAAAAGATCTTGAAAAGAATAATAATTTCTTTAAACAACCTTTTTTGTACTTTTCCTCCTAAAGGCAGCATGTGAATGGATATAAAGATGAAAAGGGAATTAAAGGGTTTTGTTTCTTCATGAAAAGCACAAATAATTCCTCTGCAACCACCACCCACTCCCCACTTGCATGCATGTGAAAACTCTGGCCACAGTTCAGTCAGTGCTGCACTTGGTCCCAGAAACACTGTGTTGGTGTAATATAAAGAGCCCATCAAGCTTCTAAAACCCTGCCAGATCCCATGAAGTTTTTGTAACAAGCAGCTCAAATCTTTTAACATGTTGAAAAATATACAGGATGTTTGGTCTTTATATTCTTATTATGGATCTTTTTTAGCATCATCAGGAATGTTTTGGTATTTGTTCAACTTTAACACTATACATGGAGCCTGCCTTCTACAGACTGAATGGAAAAAGTAAAGCTTGGTACCAGCCCTTCTTCCCATGCAGTGGAAACTCAGCACATGCCACAGAGTGTGCTGCAGTGTTCTAGAAAATACTCCACCAAAGGATTTCTTGACACAGGACTGCTTGTTTCCACAGTTTTCCTCAGGGAGCTGAGAGACTTCTATTACATCTAGGACATTTTCCCAGCAAATAAAAATGAGAGGTAGTCTTCTGACTGTGTTTTTCAAAACAGCAAGTGACATTGAGACTTGTAAAGAATGGCTTATCAGTTCTTCTCTAAAACAAACAAACCAACCAAAACCCCAAAAAACCAAATCCAAACCAAAACAGAAAAACAGTAATACCTCTGTCCTAGTGTTCCAACTCACTAGCTCCTTTCCATATTTAATTTATTTTTATATAGTACTACAGCTAAATTAATCTCAACCAACTATGTTTAAACTTCCTCCAAAAAATACTAAACCAGACAATAATTTGTAAGCCCCTCAGTCTACACCAGTCAGCCTGCTTACTCTTCTGGGACACATACTTTGCAATACTTTTGTGCTGTGCGTATCATCAAGGAGGCAGCGGGAGAGCCAGAGAGATGTGAAGAAATGAAGCTGCCAGAATCATGAAGTTCAGACTTGAAAAGCAGATTACCCAAATACATCAGCATAAAGCTGTAAGTGATCAAACTAAATAAAAAAAGAGGAGATAAAAAGTGTTTTTAAAACAGAAGTCAGTAGGGTGCTAACGAGGTGGAGACATGATATGCAGAAACGCTGCTTCTTCCTTTTGGAGAAAGGCAGACCATGGTAAGGTACCCGTTCACCATTCTTATTGAGTGTTAAGCTGACAAACACTTTTAAACAGGTTGCCTTGAGGGCAAAATGAGCAACGGGAATGGTGTCATGCCATGTGCCACAAGGAGGAAGCAGTACTAAAGTAACAAGTCTTGTCTCATTCTTCTTTAACTGGGATCAGGTACCATATCTTGAGCGATTGCCCCAGAACAATGCATTGGCTCCCACACTGAGATTTTCCTACTTACAGCATCCTTGGAGAAATTAAAAACCTGACTAGACACAGACCTGAGCAATGTGCTCTAGTTAAGCCTGCTTTCAGCATGGGGGGGTTGGACCAGACAGACTTTCAAAGACCTCTTCCAACTCAGTGATTGTGTCACTCTGTGCAAATATGTTTTTAACTGACAGTTTTCTTAAAACGTCACCACCTGGCAAAGTGTTTATATAAAATTCAGTTTTCATGTACAATACAGTTCTCAAAACCCTAATAATACACAATATTTTGAGAAAGAGCTTTAAAATAATTTTCATAACTCAAGAATCTGAAACAATTAAAATTAATACAAAAGTAAAATTTTGGTAAATTTTATGGTCCAAGATCACAGAGTTTCTTCCTCAAGATCTCTAAAATCTTATTGTTCACAATAAGTGAACAATTTTTTTTCTACTGAGGCAAATTTCTCTGTAACTAGTATACAGAGACACAAATCAGAAATTTTACTTAAGATTGAATAGGGAAAACTATTACATAAAAAACCCCATGTACAACAGATGTAGGGTACTCCAAAGCCTAAATGTGAGCAGATTTTTTCGAACAATGCCTGATTATGTGATACTTGTTGTCCCTTATTTTAGACTATCCTCTGTTCTTGGACAATGTGTAAACACTAGCCTTCTTTTATTATTAACTTTGAATTGGTATATTTATTCCCTTTTTTTCTTATTAGGCCCATACAATGGAAACACATGCTTTTTGTTTAAGGGTGGAGGTCCCACATCTGTTTGACAGCTGTCCTGTTCCTCTGTTTATTTGAAAAGCATGTACATTGGACACTCGTTCACAAACTGCTGTCTAAAGAAGAGTATTCCGGGTGATTTCAAACAGCATGTTTATTCTGACACAGGGCTTTGTAATTCTCTACAAGCAGGAAACATCAGTTTAGAAGCAGCTTCTAAAACTTGTAGAGCATACCATCTCTTACACTGGTACCACACTAGATATATTAACGAGTTAGAAAAGGCTTTGTGAGGAAAATTAACAACTAGTTATTAAAAGCAGTTATTCCAAAACCTTAAGCACCAAAGAAGCTCTTTATCTTTGATCCCCTTCAATTGAGTAACACAGAACTACAAACAGCACGAGAAACAGCTAATAGAAGAGTGTCTATCTGTGTTTGGAAGAGCAACATTTTTTCTTCAGTGGTCAGATAGAAGGCAGGAAAGTGTTTGGTACCATCTGTTAATCCCAGGTGTTCAAACATCATATGACGTCAGAACAAGAATTCCAGATTTAAGCTTCTGGGAATGACATTTTCTAGCTTTCTTTCACATAAAGGGCTTTGTCTTTAGCTTTTGGTTTTTGATTGCAATGACCATGTTACTCATCCATTCCTCTTTTCTTCACACTCAGACACTGAAACTGGCCTGCCCAAGGAAAAAACACTTAATAATTCTGCAAGGTTGAAGATAAAACTGTAGTGAGATAGATTCCAGTTAGCTCCACATTCTCAAGTCCTCCACCTTCAGCAACAATAAAACATATGGTAGAAAACCAGCCCAAGGTAAGCTAATATTTTTTCTGCTAAAGGGAACAAATCATCTTGAGTGCAGTAGGACTCAACAACTGCTCTATTTATGTTATAATAATATAA
>NW_010416157.1:0-9839 GCF_000710305.1 Buceros rhinoceros silvestris | reverse complement strand
ATTCGCTACTCACTACTTCGGGTTTTTTGGTTTTTTGTTTTTTTCTTTCTTTTTTCATCCCCCCCTTCCCCTTTCCCTTTTGGTTTGTAATCACATACATATAGAATATAGTTGTATGGCTTTATGATATATTAAAGTTTGTTTCAGCTATCCGAGCAGACCGAGGTGTGAATTTCTTCCTTTCCCTATTAAATCCCTTCCTATCAGGACAGAGGGATTCCGTTAAGGTAAATCAAGGAGTGGGTACCTCGGTCCCTCGACCCTTAACAGTCACTGAGACTCTTGATTGACATGTCTCAGCTCCGATAAGAAGCTGAGAAGGCTGGCGCATTTTCCACACAAAAGTTGTAAGAAAGTTTTCCTGCGCTTAGGGGGAAAGGGAAAGGAGGACACAGGGGTCTCAGCCCCACCGGCACCATCTTAACCCGTTACACACTCTTGTCACTACTTTCCAGTCTAGCATTAATGCACAAAACAAAAATGCATTTTGCTAAAGAAGATGCTGCAGTGAATAAACAAGAAAAAATCAGTTGTTATCAAATTCACAATATTTATTCAAGCACTTCATCATGCTTTCACTCTACTTCTAAGCATTAAGCTTCAATCTTGATGCATAGTTATATTGCTAGACCCTTCTGCATTCTTTTTTTCATGCTGCACCACCCTCATTCACTTTCTGTTAAATGGAGATGAAAATTGCAAACAATCCATCAGATCCTTTTTCAGTTTCTAAGGAGACTTCCTTCCCACCTACTGGTGGCTGTATACTGATTAGAATCTTATTCAGTGTAGCATAAGAAGATTTTTATAAATGTTCTCTGAGGCTTGAGGAAGACATCTAACCACCACCTCAAGCTGCACCATGTGTTGTTCAGTGCCTCCACAGTATCTACTCTCACCAGATTGACAAGACCTTTTTAGAGCTCTAGGTTAAGCAGAGTACTCAGTTTATTTTGTCCTTATCTCACTTCAAATCTCTACATAGGCTTCTCTGTTTAAGTGATAGTTTGTGTACCCTTTGCAGGACTTTGATATACGTCTCCTTTTTAATACCAGTCAGTGAAAATGGTATTTAAGCTGTCCAAATCTCAAAACATGTATTAGCTTTTCTCAGGTCTTTCTCCTAGTCAAACCTAATAGTTGAAATGCAAATGTCTTTTCTTTCCAAAACAAGATGCCTGAAGTTAGTTCCATGTTAGTGACACATCTTCCTACTCACAACTCAAGTTATCAAGGTATTGCAGAGTTTCAGTTTACATTTATAAAATGCAATCCTTTTCAGGGTATTGAACACCCTCTCCAGACCAGTCTATTCATGCTAAATGGTTTAGTTCAGTGAAAGCATGGACAGGAGGGTTAAGAACAGGTAAAAGTACTTTCCAGAAACGGCAATGGTTTTCAATACTTAGTTCATAAACTGAGTTTCAGCTAGTACCAACAAACAGCTGCTTTATAGAATGGCTCTTTTAAATGAGCAGAAATTAAAGAAGTTTATTTGTTTAATATTATTACAATAATTAACTAACAGTCTATCCTCTGTAACCATTGTTCTTCCTTTGGCATGATATATTCATAAACCATGATAAGTTCAACAAAACCCTAGGGAAAAATAATAAAATAATACATTTTAAAAAAGCTTTGTCTTCTGTTAACAGCTATCAACTGCCTCAACTGTTTGTTTCAGGTCATTTCATTTCATTTAGAGGAATAAAATGCTAGAGATCATATAGTAGAAAGCATTTCAATATCTGTTTTACTTATACCATTTTACTCATACAGTGCTGCACTGTTTTGCTGCACATTTCAGCTTTTCATTATCTTGTATTCTTTACAGCTCTAGCTGATTTCAAGTTCAAATATGAAAATATATGACACATACGCATCGTTTCACCTAACTTTTTTGTTTCCACTTTTCAGGAATTCTAGATGCTTAGCCCAACATTCTTATGTATACTAGAATGGGTCATTGCCTGTAAGCTAGGGCATGGAAGTAAATTTGTACTACTTTTATCTACTCTGGACATAATCATCTCTCACATAAAATGGTGCAGTTTACCAGACACAGCAGGGGTGAATTTGGCCATTAGAATTTTCAAAGACTTCAGATTTCTTTAGAAACAAGCCATCATGCCATAACTACATAATCAAATAAACAGTTTCTAAAGGAATTTCTTACGTTTTTTTCTCAACTGGTCCTTATACAAGTATTCTTGTTGCCCACAAAATCGTAAAAAATAAAAGCATATATAGATAAGCAAGGAAGTTTTAAGGAAAATATTTTTTAAAGGATCTAAGTGAAATTTTTGTTATTAAGTATTCAGACTCCCAGAGCTGTATCTGAACTCAGCAGTTAAGTTCAAAGAGTATAACACAAGGCAATGTAAATATAGCATGTTGTGTCTGGAACAGGTATTAAATACCTCTGTACCTGTTATAAGTTGCATCTCTACCACTACTAACCTGTCTATGATTGCCCTGAAGCCTATGGAGAAGACTACAGTTAAGCAGGTAGTCCTTGCAGCCCAGGAGAAAAGTACATCAGAGCAGGTAACCATACTGCAGCCTGCGTGGGACCCCATGCCAGAGTAGGTGGGTGTTTCCTGAAGGAACTGTGGCCTGCAGAGAAAATCTGCTGGAGCAGATTTTCCTGACATGCACTGCAGCACGCGGAGGACCCACTCTGAGGCAGAATGAAGGGCTACAACCTGAGGGAAGGACCAATACTGGAGCAGGGGGAAAACGTGTGGAGGAGGGAACTGCAGAGAGAAGCTGTTATGGAGTGACCACAACACCCCATTTCCCATCCCCCTGTGCTGTTTGTGGGGAGGTAAGGTAGAGAAGTTGGTAGAGTGAAGCTGAGCCCAGGAAAAAGGGAGAGGCAAAAGACAGTGGTTAAGACTTTGACTTTCACCATTCTATTATACTTTAATTGTATCTGTAGGGGTGGAAAAACCTATCTGTAGAAATCACAAGTAATGAGTAACTCTACTGCTATTATTTTGGAAATGGTTCATTTTCTACAACAACTTTCTCATATTCTAAATTCATAATATTTTTCTGAGCCCTCACTATCTAGAAGTAGAGTATCTCGGACTGGTATTTTGCTCAGATACTACTCCAAACATATTTCAGTACAGACGACACTGAAAAAATTAAAGGAATACAATGCATAGGTAAAATATAAAAGTATTCTTTATTATTCATTATATGTCATAAATTTAGCAAGATGCTTCTTTATAAGTAAAAAAAAAACCCAAACAACTAAGCAAACAAAATCCAGTTCCCCCCTGCCCCCTGAAAAAAATCCCACAACAGATTAGGTTAGTATGTAGCCTAATCCCTCCTAGAGATGTGGCCCTTATTCTGGTGTGGTAGATGTTAAGGTAGGTGTTCTTCCTTAAAGAAGCCAAATCTCCAGAAGCAATCTGATCATATGCAGAGGTATGATACAAAGACACATGGAAATTTTTTAAGTGAGTAAGTTCTACTGTAGGAAAAAAAACTTCTCCAGCAGCATGGATGAGAACCGTGAAGGAGAAGAGTCCTGGTTTTCAGACGAGAGTATGAAATCTCGACCTGCCTGAAATCAGTTAAAGAAAATGCTCGTGTCAAAGCTACTGTTTTCTTTGCAACACAGACTGCATTTTGAAAGAGACTGTAACACTTTCAACAGATCAAAAAATAAACAAGTAGAAAGCAGAATTATTTTTATAGATGGAACATTGAGGCAGTAGAGATAAATAAAGAGCAGTCAGGGCATGCAATCCACCTGACAAGCAAAGGGACTGACAATATTAAAAATATTTAAGAACCTTATATAAGTAATGAAGTCTCCTACAGCTAAATTAACTAGAATAAAAACTAATGGAGGGATGGAACAAAAGCAGTCTACAAAGGCAAACTTTTCTGTTTTGTTAGCTTATTCCATAATTTTCTACTACAGGGATCTCCGAACATCTTAGGATGCTGTAACATGGTTGTGATGAGAAGTACTGATAAACATATTAAACAAATGAAAGATGTATTTCGGCTATAAGATAGCTTTATTTAGGACTTTATTTAGGATATTTATTTTTATTAGATGAAAAAGCTCATGAAGGAGGAAAATAATCTGTGTACACATCCATATAAATAAACTTTAAATATATACAGTTCTTCTTTGTCTGAGGGATGCCGACATTGGATGGCTCATGTCTCTATAAAAAAACTATCTCCTGTCTCCTCTCAAAGACAGTGGACAAATACATGTTGTGTACCAGGATTTATCCTGTGCTAGCTCCTGGACAGTTTTTGAGGTATGTTTAGGAGAATGCTAACTGGTACATGCTGAAACCATAAGGTTCATGTCAAAAAGTGAAGAGTAGGGACAGTTCCAAGTAGGGACATTTCCAAGACAGTGCTCAAGTTAGTGCTTTGGCAGAGTTAAATTTACTAATAGAGGTACAGCATGAAATTCTCTCTGTAAAACCAACTTCTATTCTCCAAGCTGAACACAGCCTGATCCCTCCTCACATATCAAAAGCTGCAGTCCTTTAATTGATTCAGTACTGAGTACTTCTGCAGATTTTGTTTGTATAAAAAAAATGAGCAGACTGATATTTGCAAAATATTTATAAACTTCTTCCTTAACTGGGATTAAGATCCCTTGGGTTAACCATGTTAGCAGCTTTTCAGAAAATAATAAAAAAAAAAACCCTTCTAGATATCCATTACAGAGTCGTATCATCATATGAGATGAAATAATGGTGATTCTTTTCTGATTCTCCCTATAGCTTCCTGTTTAGGTTTGTTTGGGTTTTTTTGTGATGTGCTGAAAGATATCCATGGATATAAAGTAGATGCAGGTACAGAAATATGAAAACTAGCAGCAGATAAGTTGTCTGAGAGAGGTTTCTTTAGTCTTCCTTCAGCTCACTATCCTAGATAAGATGCTAAGACTGTCAGAAATTTCTTAGCCCACAAAGCATCTCCTGTTCATGTAAGTAACATTGTCACACAAGTGGTCTGAGCAATGGAAAGTAGAATATTTTTACTGCCGCTATCAGCAGTTGAAATGTGTAGAGCTCTGTAGCTCTATACCATTACTTTGCATCTAGATAGAGTTATCATGAACTAGAGAAATTAGACTGAATTTTAGTGAGTAAAACCAGATTTTTTGTTAGCCATAATTCTTTTTTTTTTTTTTTTTGACCCGCTTGACCTGGCAGCTTGTCAGTCAGTCAGATACTTTCCTCTTGATGTCTTTTGTATTTCCACTGCTCCTTGCACTCCAGTTCTTTAGAATGGGAAGCCATTTCTGCATGGACAGAAGAAAAATAATTTATTACCATAGCAATCACATAAGTGTAGATAATATCATGGTTTTGTTAATTGAGTGTTTGATCTGGTAAATTGCCTGAGGAGGAAGAGAAAACTCTTCTCTTCATAAAATATCTTCTTTTATATATATATACACACTCACATCTCCACTCTTTTGCAATTTTTGAGACATTTCCCAATTTTCTTTCTTGCAAGCCGATATTTCAAATCTTCTTGCTTATCTGTCCTTTAGTCAGCTAACAGATGTAGGTTGCAGTATTTTGACTGCAAATAATGGTTTAAATCAATACACTTATCTTAAAAGCAATGAGAATTACATTTCTTGAATTTCCTTTTCTTACGACTATTTCCATAATGAACATAAATTACCATAAATTTTCTTTTGCTCTACAAATTTCTCTGTAGAAAATACTTTGAAATTTTAGAAATTTTATGATCTCTCTAGAGGCAAAGTTTCATTTTTTGTTTTTGGGGTTTTTTTGTTCGTTTCTTTTCAATGTGCAAAAGAAGCAGAGCAAGACAAAGGTCATCTCAAAGTGTGAATGTTTTAATTTCACTCTCATTTTCTCTTCTTAGTGCTTCTAAATATTTAATTCTGCAATTGAGAAATATCTCTGAAGAGAAACTTGCTCCATCCAGAACGTTTGCCCAACATATTTTTATTTGAAAAATATTGTATTTTCATTAAGAAAATTTTACATTTTTTGTACAACTCAGAAGTATTAAAAAGCTGCATTCTAGCACTAAAAATCTATAAGCTGTAGACATAAACAAGAAGGTGAGCTGACATAACAAAGAAATATTTTTTCTTATATTTTGAGGGGGAAAAAATAATGCACTTGGTAAAGCCATAAAACTACTTAAGATCTTTCTAGAATTAGCCAAATTCCTGACTCTTTTATTCAAAGTCTATATTTTTCAGAAGTCATTAAACATCATGCGTCCTCTACAGAGGACTGAACAAAAGAGGAACACATGCACGAAGTGGATGTCTGTGGTTAACCAGAGTCATGATACTTCTGTGTAGAATAGAAGTAGAGAGAAAGACACAGTAATATCTATTTGTAAAAGCTTTGCTTTTCTATATAACCAGGAGGGTCACTTTCCTCTCAGAACTGGGACACACTCTTGCTGAGTGTTTATATTTCTGTAATGTGTATTTTGAAAATTCATACCTTTAAAGTAGTATCTTCCTAAAGCTGGAAATTTCTGTTGTAATAAACTAAAATTACTTATTATGCAGTAAAACAGCCAAGAAAAGTTATCTGTGAAAAAACTTAAAAGATCAGCTATGGTTAGATACATTTTAAGAAGAAAAAGAAAAAGGAAAAAACCTAGCGGTCTGCAGATTCTGTGGGGTAAATAATTTTTTTCTCAAGTTATTCTAATTCACAGTTGAAAGTGATTGAACCATTATATTTGGAGAGCAGATATTAATTCTTAATTAACTACTAGAGCAATAAAGGATTTAGTAATGACATTGTCATTGAAGAACATGTTGCACCATTCATCCAACTTTGCTATCACTGTGTGCTAAATTAAACATAATTCCATCTCTCCTTTCAGTACATGCCCTTGTCTCATTCATCATATCTAATGCATTCTAACCTAAGTTGTCTTTATTCAAAAGACTACTGATTACATAGAATATTTTAGGTAGCAAGGTATCTCAGAAGATGCCTAGTACAACCTTCTGCTTCAAGCAGCATCAACTATTAATTAAGTCCAGGTTGCTGAAAACTTTATGCTTCTGGGTCTTGAAAACCTCCTGGAATAGAGAATGACAACCCCTCTAGGCAATGTGTTCCACTGCTCAACTGTTTTCATTGTGAATACATTTTTTCTTAATATCAGGTCAGAACCTCTCGTTTCACTTGTGACCACTGTTTCTTCTCTCTCTGCGCCTCCTTAAACAACCTGCCTTCTGTATTTTGAATAATGTCCCCTTAAGCATTGGAGGCTGACTCAAGTTCTACTACATCCACCAGAAACTGTACATGTTGAACAAGCCGAGTTTTCTCACCCTATTCTCGTTTTGAATGTGCTTAAGACCCTGACCATGCTCCTGGTCCTGTGACAGACTTTCTTCAAGACTATCAACATCTTTATTTTACTTGGAATCCCCAGGCTGGATGTATTCCAGGTGTTGACTAATGAATGCTGAATGAAGAGAAATAAGCAGTGACTGGACTGATTCTCTTAATCCAGTCTGTGTGTTCCCGCTGATACAGGTAAGTATGCTTTATCTTTGCAGCCAGATACATTGCTAACTCAATTCCAGCTTGCTGTCCACCAGATCCCCTAGGTCCTTATCAAAAGTACTGTTCACTGACCAGTCAGTGCTCAGCTTGTACCACTCCAAAAAGTAAGCCAGGAGAAAACAGTGTACAAAACTTGCTTTTGTACAAAATGTTAAGCATAAATAATTATAAGTCTACCAGTTTCTTTTTGGATAAATTTTATTTCCAGATAAACTATTTTTCATGGATATAAGCATATTTAAACTTAGAGTGATGTGAGAATGTATGCTTTGTCCAAAGAATCATGGAATGGCTGAGATTGGAAGAGACATTTGGAGGTCATCTGGTCCAGTATCCCCAACAGGTTCACCTAGAGCAGGTTGTCCAAAACCATGTGTGGCTGGTTGGCTGAGGCTGGCCAAATCACTTGATGAATTCTCTCTCTAACTAGCCCTCCTCCCATTCCAGGAGCAAGGGGTAAGAAAAGAGATGAGAAGAAAACAAATGTTTGTGAGGCCTCTCAAGTTTAGGAAACTAAAACAGTTTTAATAACAACAGCAAAGATATTATATACAGAAAAGAAACAAGAGATTAACAAGTTTATATAGTATCAGAAATCTTGTGTGGCAAGAGTTAAAACATCGTAAAGGAGACAAAAGTGATAAAACTACCAGTCTGTTCAATGACAGTGACACATGGCAGCGGTCAGGACTGGGACTGGCCGGGAGCCAGGAGTGATGGTCCACATGCAGGGCCAGGCCGAGAAACACTCAGCAGCAGCGGCAGAAATTGCTGCAGAGCTGGCAGAGCATGCAGCAGGGGTTGGGGTGGATTAGGTGGTGGTCCTGTTGCAGCAGTCCACACGCAGAGCTAGTGATGTTTGTTGCAGACGTTGGTAGCAGCAATGTGGGGTGGCTCCAAGGCGAAAGCAGCAGTAGGGATCACAGCAGGCAGCAGAACTAAGTGACAGTGAGAGAAGTGGGGGTCGTGGCTGCTTGGGTGGCAGCAAGAAAAGGTGTGATTTTCTGTTCCGGCACACCATTCTAGAGGAAACACCATCCTGCCAAAAATGCCAAAGCCATGAGATGTAGTGACGTGCAGGGGAGGAATACCCTAATTAGTTTGTTTCATATGTCCATCAAAACCAAACTGACCCTGTCTATCTTAAACCAGGACACCATGTGGAGAATTTTTAAGATCTCCGCGGCTGGTAACTCCATAACCTCCCCGGGCAGTCTGTGCCTGTTCTCAGTCACCATCACATAAGAAGAAGCTTTTCCTTATATTCACAGGTAACTTCCTGTGTTTCAGTTTGTGTCCTGTCACTGGGCACCAAAGAAAAGACCCTGGCTCCATCTATTTTGCACCATCCCTTCAGGTGTTAATACACGTTAATAAGATCCTGCCTGAGACTGCTCTTCTCCAGGTTCAGCATTTCCATCTCTCTCAGACTTTCCTTACAAAGGAGACGGTCAGGATCTTAATCATCTTCACAGCCCTTTGTTGGTTTATAAAAACTATTACTTTCATTGCTGTTTATACAAGAGAAACTCAAACTACATCAACATTGTGTGGCTGTAATAGCTATCTTCAGCAAGCATAGCATATCTGTTCAGGAACTTGTCACAATAGATTACTACTCCAAGAATCTCCCAAACCAGAGCTTTTTTCAAAAGCTGATATTCTACTCAATCATTACACATAAATGAATTACAATGATGGAAATTAAAGGGAGTAACAAATGCCTGTGGTAACTGAGAAAGGACTTTAGTACTTACAAATATGGAAACCAACATCAGAAGTGAGCTAATGAACCTAATGATGTAAAGGTAACCATGTCCCCCTGCATTCTTTTTATACTAAAGCTTCGCAAGTCATGAAGTAGATTAATTATGCAAATCTTATAACATCTATAGGAGATATTGAGCAGTAGTCATGGTGCATGGAATCTACGGCAGATCACACACTTTTACTCAACAGGGTTTATTAAAATGCCAGAAAAAACAAATCATTAGGCTAATGTTAATTAATAATTAAGCAAAAAAAAATTAGCCCAGCGGGTGACCAGTTTATCTGCTTGAGCTGAATATCGGCTTAATTTCTGCCTCAAGTCTTCCATGCTGTTAGATTATAAATAGAATTTTAAATAAGAATAACAAAATAGTTAAGCTTCATTACTGCATATTAATAGCTATAGTCTATATTTGATCTCAATACAAAATAAATGGAAACTTCTCCATAGAATTGTAATAGAATCATAGAATCATCCGGCCAGAAGAG
>NW_010416156.1:5464-7413 GCF_000710305.1 Buceros rhinoceros silvestris | reverse complement strand
CAAACCCCCCACAAGAAATCAACCAGAAAACAACCACCACCACCCCCCTCTGTTGGGTGAAGAATAGCAGGACCTACCTTTAGCCAGAATGGGAGGCGATGTTCTTCTCTCTCCACAGGTGGCTTCCACTCATTGGGCTGGACTTCTTCACAGCACTTGAACAGAACGGGCAACTGCTTTGTCTTCTTATAGTACTGCGTGGAGACAGGAGGGAAGATAAGAAAGGAGAACCGCGGTCAGATCACCTGGCCAGTAACTGCTGGGACGCAGCATAAGGCTCGTGCTCTGTAAAAGCGTTCATGTGAATACAGCAATTCTCATCACTACTACTTTCACCAGGTACTACCCACAGAGACATTAAAAAAGAATAGTAAAGGCTGAACAAGAAAGAGCTCTCTGTCATCCTGGTTTCTCTCAAAAGAAAGCACAAAGTTCTAGCAGATGTGTGGGCGTACTTGCTTTAAGGGTTTCTGGTTCTTACAGGACAGGAACTTGGCCAGCTGGACCTCCAGCCTGACTGGAGAGAGCACGTCTGTTTAAGCTTCACTACTTCAAAGTTTATTTGTATGAATTTGTCAGCATTACCGAAGCTGCACTTGTGCTACGACTGTCGGCAAGTGCTGGGCTCTGAAGAGTCCAAACAGTAACAGAAGTACTTGGGAAGGACAGAGGGTAAGGTCTTCTTGAAGAAATCCTCACTGCTAACAAAAGGGTAACTTTTTCTTTTAAGAAAGTGTCAGCACATACACAGAAAGATCCTCGGAACAGACAGCAACCAGACACACAAATCTGAGAAGTACCAGAAGTACCACGATCCGCATCACTTACTCTGATGATGTTATCAGGGGCTCTGTTCATATTGAGATTCTTGATGCGTACTGTAAGCTGGTGGGCAGTTTTGGTTGGCAAGAGATACTTGCTGATCAAAGGCTTTGGATACTCTGTTCCTTCAAAATGTTTCAAACCTAAAGCTAGTAAACTGAAGGAAGGAGGAAACAAACAAAAAAAAGAAGATAAACAGTCTTTCAGGCGGTAGAGCAGACTGCACAATACAGCGACACCCCCAAAGTCTGCGTCCTAGAAATTCCCCTGAACGAAGGAGTCTCATTTGTACGCGTTTTATTCAAAAACTCTAAGCACCTACTTGTCCTCTGCCTTGGTGAAGATAATCTTGTCCCTGGGAGGGTTTGCTTTCAAGGAGCATATTGGCAGTAGCTCAGGATACATGAAGACTCTTCTTGTTGCCAAAATCCACGCCACTTGCTTTGGCAAACATGGAAATTCATTGGCTGTGGGAAGAATTAACAGGTAAGGGTAGACATACTCAAGGACAAATAATGCTTTTCACAAGTGATCTTGACAACAGTATTCTACTCCCTTCACTTCAAAACGAGAGAGACTTTCACCCTGGTTTTCAGAATTCCCTATTTCTTAGGTTTTGTCCTTAAGTTTACATCAGGAAAGGAAAATTACTTTTCCCTTCCATCTTTTCTTTTGTTGTGTAATGAAAAAACACTTGTAAAAAGCTCTGCTTATGAGTTCACTCTTTAGGTAGCAGAAATATCACAAACCAAACATTTGAAACCAACAGTTTGGAGCTTTTTTTTTTTACTGAAATACTCCAGTGAAGGGAATACTTCCTTGATTTGTGTTAACCAGCACATCTGGAACAATTATTTCAAGTTTCATAGTTTCTCGATGGACTTCTGCAGCTCAAAGCATCAGCAGCAGGATGAATGGCAGGATTATGACAAACAAAAGTCAACAGCTCCTATAGCGAGCTTTACCGTGCTGCAAGTCTAAGCAGCCAAACGGCAGTCGGTAAGAGTGGACGGGTTTATCTAACACCTCCTGCCGGGGCGGGGGGAATCATCCCAAACAGCAGGCTCAGCCACCTCTCGTCTGGAGGATGCACAGCATGAAATAAATCCCCCTGTGAACGCTTCCCC
>NW_010416156.1:4958-5267 GCF_000710305.1 Buceros rhinoceros silvestris | reverse complement strand
GCGAGGGCTCCAGTCGACCTGGACTTGGGCATGAAAATCTTCAATGAGCTGCAGCGCTCCCTTCAAGTTACATGGCTGGAACATGGTCTGAAACTTCGGGTTGAATGACTGACGGAGGAGCGTAGAGCTTCGAGCGAAGTTACCAAGCTCGCTCTGCAAAGGGAAGCACGGGAGAAGGTTTGTGGACCCGCCTTCAAGTGTGCGGTAACACAAAAAGTAAAAGCTGGTGAAGTGACAGGCATAAAAATGTAGAGTGTTACAGGTCTTACTTTTGAGCATTACGACTCTAGAAACAGAGGAATTTTAAAA
>NW_010416156.1:0-4753 GCF_000710305.1 Buceros rhinoceros silvestris | reverse complement strand
CATATAATGTTCACTAATTACAGAAGCTGTATTTTTTTTTAACTTTGTTTTCAGTATTTCCAGGAAAACAATAAAAAAATGCAAAGACTTGCCAATTCAGAGCACTGCTATTAGTCATCGCACTGTGAATTATTTCTCTAAGTACTGAGCATGTTCACAGCAGGCTAACATCACCGTTCCCTTACTGAGTGGGAGCCTCTCTCAATTTAATGGGATCAATTACATAAATTAACCTCTCTAAATATCTCCAGCAATCATTAAAACTCGCGTATCTCTGATTTTAGATGATATCTCTTACCAAAAACATCCTGGTGGTACTGGCCTCCGAACTTAAAGCAGGGTTGGAACTTGCGAGAAGATGGATTTGAGTCAGAAGCTGAACATGCTTGAAGAATAAAATCAGAGATGGGGCTTTTTCAGTGTATCAGACACGCAAGGAACTAGAAAGCATAAGTATAGAGGCACAGGAAATATCTCCTGAGCACCTCAAAAATCGCATTCTGACTTCAAAAAACCTTTTAAATAAGAGAAATCCAAAGGAAAACTTTAATATCCACTTGCAGGAAGTTCGTCATGCATATTTTGAACACCGTCTGTTCAAGCCTTAGGGTAGTTTCCCAGCTTTTGTGCTACCAATGATCAATACAGAAAGGAGATTTCTTATTAAATACTTCAGTATTTTTTCAGAAACAATTACTTCAGCTATCAGAACTGCCCACGTGCTCACAAACACCACACTTCTTGCTTTGCAGCTGAAGAATAACAAGGTTGTTGACAGGTCTAATGCAAGATCCACTTTTGTGCTTGTGGCTGAAGGGTCTGTGTCCTCTCCTGGCTGCCACAGACCAGAACATGACACCGGAGAAGGTGTGCAGAATAACGAACCACTGCTCAGCAAGACGTGTACCAAGTTCACACAAAACCAGTGCACTTTGTTCTCCTGAGACTGAGCTGGCTCTAAGTTTCAAGTTTTGAGAAGTTGTCTTCAACCTTGTACAGACCCGGAAAACAAATTCTCCAAGTACAGCTTCTCATCTGTGCTGCTTTTACGGTGTTCAAACTGAATTCCTACACAGTCTTGTGCAGCGGGAGGAGGAAAAGAGAGCACAAGCAACATCAAGAGTAAAAAGTAATAAAGAAGTTGGTGAAAACAGGATTTTGAGAGATTACAGTCAGAATTCAAACATGGCCAGGGCAGCTGTCTCACCTGAGAACAAGACAGACCCCAGGAGGCAGGCCCTGCTTTGGACAATCAATTCAAATTGTCTTTCAGCATGGAACCAGGCTTGTCAGTACCAGTGGGAGATACAGCTCCAACTGCAGCTTTTTCAATCCATTTCTTTAAGGAAGCACCCCAAAGTGCTTGCTGTACCCCCGGCCTTCCCCACCCCCACAGCGTACAGCAGATATTCATTAGGTCAGACCTGGTAACCTTTTATTACCTGCTGCATTTGCTGCTGGAGCCTTTTCCTTTGCACACTGTCCAAAACAAGGCTCTGGAGAGGCTTCTCGTTTTGAGGTTTTGATTTTTCTGTCTCTTGCGGTGGCTTGATTGAGGACTTTTTCATTCTCAACTGCTCGAGTTGTTCCTTCACTGTGCGATGTTGCTCGTTCAGTAAATTGGCCAGAGGCTCTTCAAATCTGTTTGAGATCAGACGGTTCAAATGTAATCGTCACGTAACGTAATAACCATTCACACATTTCACTCTGTATTTGGGAGGCACAGCTCAAGACCTATCATCCCTGTACTACTCCACACTCAAGCACTCAGATACTCTCAGCAGCAGTCAGGATCTAAAATAATATGCAGTACGCTAGAACCAATCCTGTTTGATTTGTATCATCAGGCAAGCTCTGAACCCAAAGGTATTACGGGTGGCATTTTACCATGGGGGTCTCCAGAAAGACAACTAGACGCTGATTCAAATGCTGCAAAAGAGACGGACATTATGACCTAGCTGTGTGCAGAGTACTCTGTCAGACATCTGCTGACACTACAGCGAGCGCCACTCCTGTAGCAGAAAAGAGGACGCATCTGTTCCTGTCCTTTCAACCATCCCCTGCTTTATGGCAGAGTTCTGTTCGGTTTAGCTACACCGGTTAGTATTCGCCTTTCCGCCAGCTGTCAGCTTCACTTCTGTAACAGGCCTGAAGTCAGCTGGAAGTTGTTCCATGACGCTTCTAACGCAAGGTTCTAAAAACAACCATACACTTAGCAAACAGGTATTTTGACCCAAAATAACTTTCAGAATCCTGTAAACAGACAAAGCTGGGGAAAGAAGCGATTGTGAGAACTGCCCACCGAAGGAAAATTAATGCAACTAGCCATCATCAAAGAGAAATGCGTACAAGTAACGGGAGCATAAAGCCTCCCTGCTTTTCATCTGTAGCTGAAGAACCGCTGCACTCTCCTCTGGTACTGCTCATCCCAGAGAGAGTATCACAAACTCCAGCCTTCATTTTAGCTCCCTTCCCAAACAGATACAGCCTGATCTTGTGCTGATCTGCCCCATAAACAAGGAGACCCCATTCCTACTGCAGCCCACCTTTAGCCAGCGTCTGCAATTGATTCAACAGAGCACTATTATTATCCCAAAAGAATCGCCTTGGATCCTTTCCTCTTCAAGGCACCGTTTCAAGTATAAACCATACCAAAAAACCACCAAAAACCTATTTCCAACTGTTATAGTCATTTCAGACCTAGGCCTCAGCTAGCTCGTGCAGTCGTCCTCCTTAGAAACGCCATCATTGCATCCAAGCTATTTACTGAAAAGATACAGTGACACACTTGGTCAAACCAGCTCCTCAAGCGCTTCTTGTCATCACAAAAAAGTAAGGGCAGTAAGCGAACTTTACCCCTCCACTAAACAATAAAAAAATAAAATAGATTTTTAAACAGACATGAAAACGATTATTTGGCTGACATTATTTCAGAACTCTACACTCACCACCACAGTGTAAACCACAAGAATGGAGAGAGGTAGAGCTGGTAGCACTCTGAGTTTGGGAGCTTCTTTGCACAGGCCCTACGTGGCTTTGATCCCACCTGCAGCAACGCCCCAGTATCCACCAGTTCTCTACCCATTCCTCTGGAGCGTCGTCGCCAGACACGCAACACCCTGCTCCACTAACTGTGGTTAGTTAACCGCTGAAATAACTGACTTAGCAGGTAGTGAAGCAATTTTTTAAGAGTTAGTCTAGTAAAGGGGGATATGTGGATGGACTTGAGAAATAAACGTGATTTAAATAGGCAGGGACAGTGTATAGAGCATGGAGGTCAGAAAACAGGAACAGAATCCCCCACTAGAGATGCTGCCTGGTTGGACTAGATCCCCTTTCTGACAGGCCCCAGCTGTTTTCAGCTACGGCCACAGAACAGCACCAATCTTCTAGTGCAGGCGCTTTGCTGTGTCCTTCTGACCATCTGACCATCGTCGTCTTCAGATGCTCTGCAATCAGTACAGTCAAAGGTGGCAGACAGAAAAAACCACAGAGGGTCAAGTTAAGTGCTGAGGCTGGTCACTAAAAACAGCTCAGAGCTTTCGGAAGAGGGGTCCGCTCCCTCTTTGGTGGATGGCACAGCACAGCTGCAGGTAACCACAGGCTTTTCACCATACAGTCACTTTTTGGGGTTACGATGACCAAATGATCCTACCTGAGTGCCTGTGGTGTATTAAAATTAGGCCGTGACTCTGTAACGTTATCTTCATCTTCTGGACCTTCATCTTCCATGTTCGAGAAACCCATCTCATCCTGAAACTGAGAGCAAACGTGTAGCAGCCGTCAGGAATGGAGAGCTCAAGCAGTACGTTTCCCAACAACCCTCTTTAGCTCAGAAAGCTGGTGACGATCCTCTTAACATCGACATTCCTCTGCAGGGAGTGAAGGAGGCTCTGATAGATCTGCCTTCCCAAGGCTCAAAATTACACGGCTACGGTAGGGCCCTTTGCGGAGAGTTACAGCACTAAAGCATCTTACAGAGACCCCCCTTCACGTGACAGATCTGAGAAAGATGACTCTTCAGTGCTATTCCAAATTCACCACTTACTGTCTCAAACAGCTCCTCCATCAGTTCATTCACTTCCTTTTCTGCAAGTAAACGGAGAAAAAAATTACAAAGGTTCCTTTTCCAAGAAACTTAGCAATAATGTCATACTACCAAGTCATGCAAGGACTCTCTCTCACAAAGGGAAACCCTCCACTTGTCGAGAGGGGACCGAGGAGCAAAGGCCCCTGATATTCTACTCTTTTTAATGCTGGGCCTCAAAAAACTTCAGCTGAGACCATTTTGATTCAAAGACACCATCTGAAACCTGACTTTCAGAATTACATTCCAAGTTGCATTAACCTGCAATAAGACCTAAACCAAGTGAGCTTCACTGAGAAGATGAAAAGTGGTTCGTTTATAGAACTAACTTGAGGATTATCAGGACTTGGGGAAAATTTTATTCCACTCAAGTCGTAAGGCAAGCATCCAGTTCTGAACTGGCTGAAGCTTTATGAAAGCCCGTACCCTCACGTGAGTATGCCTCAGTCTCTGCTACGGAGTGACGCTGGATGTGGTGTCACAGCAGCTCTGGCTAGATCCTTTCATGTGTTGGCAGAGAACAGCTGTTCAGGTCAGCATGCAGATGGTTTTTGAGTTAGCCTACACTGCAAAATGTGTGCAACAAAACGCTCACTTCTCAGACAGAGTCACTAATCCTAACAAGGAATGAGGTGGCGTCCTGGGTCCAACATGGTGGAACCGGAT
>NW_010416155.1:0-2212 GCF_000710305.1 Buceros rhinoceros silvestris | reverse complement strand
TCCCTTTCGGTGGGAAACAGCTCCCTTTTTCGACCTGCGACACAAATGTACCTCTGCCATTACTGAATCTGGAGCACAGGTTGGTGCCTGCAAGGGCATCCTTCCTCTTTTCCCCAGCATAACCTGCAAAACCAGATATTCTGTTCTACAGTTACCAAGACCCATGTATTACTGTCTACCCACAAAGGACTGCAGCCACGGGCCTTGCAGGAGGCAGGTCTGCCACGGTCCGGTCAAGGCTTTTCTGTGTTGGTTCTTTCTAGCTGTCTTTCAGCAGGTATGTGCCCTCTGACTCCGTGCCCCTTGCCCCCCTGCTTAGCTGGTTGTCTCCCTCTTTTATTTTTCCTCTGATCTGCTCCTTTACTGGCTCATTTTTACTGCTCTCTCCTCTTCCTCCAGTCTAACCCCACTGTGCATGCTCAACAGCTTACGACACAGTCAAGATTTCAACTGGATTTGGAAGCACTCTTGGAAATGGCCTCATTGCTCCACCCTCCCCCTCCCCCTTTCCACATCTTTCTATGTCATAGTCTGAATCTTGCCAATCAAAAGGATGGCTACAATGCAGCAGGGCAAGAATTTTCCCATTTTCCCTAGTTATCCATAAATGAACAGAAATACAGATTAAAAGCTAGCCTGGCATCTATGGCTGTGGAGGGTCTAACGGGCAGGTGTCAGGCACATCCGTGGCTGCAGTTACCTCTGAGAACAGCATCCGACAGTGACGCGTGGCACTGCTCTCTCTTTGGAGGAAAACCCAAGCACTGCCATCAGTGAGAAGGCTCACTTCTTCACGGTTACCAAAGTGGATTTTGTGCTACACCTAGAAGCTTTCAAAACTGCATGTTAGCTTTGGCTAGCCCAGCCTGGCTTCGTCCAGCCGTGACAGGATTTTGCCCTAAACGATTTAATCTATTTCTGCAGCTACAGCATGCACTTTTATCTGGAAGCAAACTGTTTACTTATTTGCTTTTAATTATTTATGGTAATGAAATAGCATCCATATCTAAAAATTTTCCACAAAAATGAATACTCTTGTAGTTCAGACCTGTGGCCATGAAAGAAAACACAGTTCTCCACTGTTGCTTATAATGTTTATTTGTTTTCCACTTCAAAACACAGGTGACTTTCTCAAAACAAGTAAGAGTGATGGGGGAAATGAAGGCGACCTCTCTTTGTGACTTTCCCAAGAAACACATCTGGACAAGCACACTTTTGCAAAACAACTACATTTCAGCACACCCAGACAGTGAGATTCCAAAAAACCCCATAAATAGCAGTGAGGTTAGCAACCAGTGTGGTTGGGCTTCTCTTTCTCCTTTTTCCCCTGCCTTGTTTAACTTGCAAACAGCACTAAATCCACAATTTCCATGGCTAATATGTAGACATTTTTACAGAATTCTCTCAGTATGCAGTTAATTTCCAGGATGGGGATGTATGAAGATACATCTCCTCACTTTTATTCTATAAAATAGACTTGGTGGAATAATTGGGTATTACAACATCTGATACAATCTTGCTACTGATTTAAGCCTACAGCTTTGCTATTTAAATCACTATCCTTAACTGCTACTTAGCTACAATTTCCTAAAAGTCAATTTTTTACCCATAGGCAGGTACAAAACTTTCTTTGGAAGCAGCAGTGAAGTGTTGCATTATGTTTTGTAAATAGCTGATGCCGTACTTCATCAGTACTCTTAAACCCTTAATGTCGTTTTTGGTTTCATTGGCTGTACAACATTTCTTACTCCACCTTAATAGTCAGGGAGAAAAACAACTAGCTGGAAGACAGATCAGTAGAACTAACAGCCAGATTTCCTGAATCTGGGTGTTACACCCAGGCCCTGCTGACTGGGAAGGTGGAAATAATTCTGCAGACCAACAAGGAAAAGCATGACCCCACTGTTCAGGCTACAGTGACTAGAAAATGCCAAGACCTACAACTCCTAGCACGTGCATGGACACAGACAGTCAGGCCCAGGCGACCAGACACACCCCCATGCACACACAGGGCCTGGGATCCCATGGTGGGCACATCTCGGTGCCCCGCAGGGAGCTCGTGGCTTTGCCTACCAGCTCACAGCTGTTGGAACGGCAGCAGCTTAACAGCAATCTCAGCAGAGCCCGTCATCTCGTACCGCCTGGGCCGTGCAGCACTGTGGAGCTAAAACGAGCCTATAGGGCTAGGACTGTCAAAGAGCAAAGTATGTAA
>NW_010416154.1:442-2879 GCF_000710305.1 Buceros rhinoceros silvestris | reverse complement strand
CCCAGAGGTCCCTGCCAGACCCACCAGTCTGGGGTTCTGGGATTCCATCAACTCGCACAACTGGAAGCTGATGGAGGAAAAGGACACACCAGCACGGCCAACTCCCCACAGGCCACATTGAGCTCATCCCAGTTCTCCCAGTCCAGAACAGCCCCAGGTCTGCACAGGGGCACTCACTTCTCCAGGTAGATGCTGGAGAGGCTGTAGACCTGGTCCATCTTCCGCAGGGTAACCTCCAGCTCAGAGCGCAGGATGGGGGCCGAGCTGACTGGCTCAGGCTGTGAAAGCACCTGCCCCGTCTTCTCGCTGACCTTGTCCAGGTTCTTCTTGATGCCCTCCAGCTCCAGGTGGATTTGCTGCAGGAGCAGGAAGGTCCCTCACCAACCAAACCTGGGTGCCCAGGCCCCCGTTCTAGGTGCCAAGAACCCTGTTCTGGGTACCAGGGTGCCACTCTGGATGCTGAAAGCCCTGATCTGGGTACTCAGATTCCCATTCTGGGTGCTGAGATCTCCATTTTATGGACCCAAGTTCCCATTCTAGATGCTCAAGTCCCTGTTCTGGGTGTCAAGGTCCCTGTTTTGGGTGCCAAGAGCCCTGTTCTGGGTGCAGGGTCCCCATTCTGGGTGCCCAGGTCCCTGCTCTGGGTGCAAGGTTCCTATTCTGGGTGCTGAGAGCCCCATCCTGGGTGCCGAGATGCCCACTCTGGGTGCCCAGGCCCCCACTCTGGGTGCTAAGAGTCCCTTTCTGAATGCGACGTCTCCAGTCTGGGTGCCCAGGTCCCTGCTCTGGGTGCCAGGTCCCCACCCCAGGTGCCCGCGGAGGTACCTGCTGCTCAGCGATGCGCTGGGCACACTCGGCAGCTGGGTCCTTGCCAAGGGGCAGCCGGATCTTATGGACCGTGCGGCTCTCGCAGCCCTCGAGCTGCAGCCGAATGTCCTTCAGCTGCGAGATGAAGCTCCGGCACAGGGACTCATCCTGCTCACCTGTGGGACACCGGGGCCAGTCAGCACCGTCCCGCCCTGGGGACACCCCATGGGGTGACAGGGTGACGGGTTGACAGGGTGGGGGAGCCTCACCTTTCTCCTGGGTGCGCAGCAGCAGCTCGTACTTGTGGGTGCAGGCGTTGTACTCACGCTCGATGTGGAGCCGGTCGTCGGGCTGGAAGCTGCGTGAGTCCTGGCTGTGCCGCAGGAACTCCTGGTAGTGGGTCTCGAGGCTGCGCAGGATCTGCCGGCACTCATCCACTGGCACCGTGCGGAACTGGGGGCACCACCAGCACCATCAGCCCCCGCCAATGGGCGGTGGGACCCCTGGGCATCCCGGGGACGTGACTCACCGTCTGGGGTGACCAGGCCTGGATCTGTTGGATGTCGCGGGTGAGGTACTGCCAGGAGAGAAGGCTCCTCAGGTCCACATGCAGCTGCTGCCAGAGCTCCAGCAGGTCCCGGTGGGTATTCTCCAGCCTGGGAAGGGATGGCATGAGGCAGGGGCGAGGGATGGGAGGAATCCCGGCAACATGAGGAGATGAGGAGAGGGGGAGAAGGGTGAGAGCAGGGACCCCACAGCAGTGTGGAGAGACAAGGGTGAGGTGAGGGATGAGGCAAGGACCCTGTGGCAGAGTGGGGACTGAGGAGGGGGCGAGGGGTGAAAGCAGTGGGGACCCCATGACAGGACAGAGACCCCATGGCAGAGCAGGGGCCCCTCAGCAGGGTAGGGAGATGAGGACAAGGCAAGGGATGAAGCAGTGGGGTCCCCTCTGCAGAGTGGGGACCGAGGAGGGGACAAGGGGTGAGAGTGGTGGGGACCCCATAGCAGGGCAGGTACCCCTCGGCAGCACATGGAGATGAAGACAAGGTGAGAGACAAGGACAGTGGGGACGCCTCAGCACTGTGAGGTGATGAGGAGGGGGCAAGGAGCGAGACAGGGACCTCCCAGGGGGTCCCTTGGTGGGGACTGAGGAGGGGATGAGGGTGGCAGGGACCCTTTGGCAGAGCAGGGAGATGAGCAGGGAGGGAGAGATAAGCAAGGACCCCACAGCATAGCAGGGACCACTCAGCAGAGCAGGAAGCTGAGGAGAGGACAAGGGACAAAAGCGGGGACCCGTCAGTGGAGCAGGGCGCTGAGGAGGGGGCGCTGAGCAGGGCACTGAGAGACCCCTTGGCAGGGGGGAAAGACGAGGCAGGGTTGAGGGCTGAGAGCAGGGACCCCTCAGGGGAGGGGAGCAGGTAGCAGAGGAGGGGGTAAGGGCCATGGTGGGGACGCTGTGGCAGCATGGAGTGCTGGAAGGTGGGGCAAGAGCAGCAGGGACCCCTCGGTAGGGTGGGGACGGAGGAGGGATGAGGGACAGAAGGGGCAGGGACCCCTAGTCAGCACAGGGACCCCTCGGACATGTCAGCAGCACTGTCACCCCTCACCTGGCCACGGCGTCCAGGGCCTC
>NW_010416154.1:0-267 GCF_000710305.1 Buceros rhinoceros silvestris | reverse complement strand
GACAGAGGGGACGCCAGCCTCAGCGCCTCCAGCCCCCAGCACCCTCCACTTGTGGGGCTGGGCATTGCTGAGCAGGGCACACGCATCGTTCTTGTGCACCGTGATCTGCAGGGACACAGTAGTATCAGCGTCACAGAGGGCAGGGGGTCCCCAGCACTCCCTCCATCCCACCTCTCCCTGACCCCCCGCACCTCCATTTGCTTGTAGTCGCAGACGGCCTGGATCGGGGGGCGGCCCCGGAGGGGGGGCTCAGGGGTGCGGGGCTTC
>NW_010416153.1:0-1136 GCF_000710305.1 Buceros rhinoceros silvestris | reverse complement strand
CCCTGCTCTCCAGCCTGGCTCATGGCACCCCATCCCTGTCTGACCTGTGCAGCAGGGTAATCAGCAGTGCCCGGCGGTGGGCAGGTCGTTCCCAGCCCAGCAGGCAGGGCGTGGGGTGGCGGGCATGGCTGTGGGGTGGCCGCCCATCCCGCCAGGCCTGTCTGGAACTGCCATACATCAAAGGCCAGGGGCAGGCAGGGACATCCCCAGGGGTGTGGGGGGACCCTGAGTCCCAGCACACCCATCGGCACCCCCAGGGGGACACACGTGGGGCTGGGGGCAGCGCCAGGGGGATTGGCATCGCAGACAGTGCCTGCTGGATGCCACCAAAGTCACCACCATGACCAGCACTGCCACAGCCACCATGGCCACCACAACCATCCTGGCCACTCTATGGCCACCATTGACACAGCCACCACAGGTGCCACCTGTCCGGCAGCACACACCACAGACAGCATCCCCGTGGCCCTGCTGCCAGCCCCACTCACAGCCCCGGGCCAGGGATGTGCCAGGCAGGGGCAGGCGGCACCAGGGCCCCAGGCAGACACGGCCAGGGGCTGTGTCTCCAGACGCCCTCGATTGCCCCAGGGTCTTGGCATCACTTGGCAGGAAAAAAACAACCCAGGGTGAGATGAAGCCTGAGGATGGCAGGGACCGGGACTACTTCCCTCCCTCCTGCCTCAGTTTCCCCAGCAAGAAACACGCCAGAGAGGTTCATCTCATGGAGAGGCAAGGTGGCAGGGGAAACCGTGGAGAGGTATGGAGGGACCCAACTGCCACCATGGCTGTGTTAAGGAGCGCACCAAAGACAGGCAGGGCTTAAAGCACAGATGCCGGCACCAGCTGTGCCGCTCCCTGGGAGCAGGGCCTGTCTGGCAGGCAGGCGGCTCCCCAGCTCCATCCATGGGCCAACACACCAGCTCCGCAGAGGGGACCCTTCCCCGCTCCCCACGCTGCTAGGACCTGCTCAGCCTGCCGCCCTGGGACTCTGCTCCCTGCTCTGCAACCCAGAACGCCATGGGCAGGCGAAAGAACACCCACCGTGTGGGGGCTCGGGCAGGGCCAGCACATCCCCCCAGCTCTGAGCACGCAGCAGAGCCATCCTCACGCACCCCTGCCACCAGCCATGGACCCCC
>NW_010416152.1:0-631 GCF_000710305.1 Buceros rhinoceros silvestris | reverse complement strand
TCTGGTAACAGGAATGGACCTAAGTGGGATACTGAATGAGGCTTTTAAGCGGTTCATGATAAAAATGCTGTATGCTCTGCTGCCTGAATCATCTGCCGACATAGCCCAGTATCTGTTTATAATTAGTACTGTTCTATTCATTACTGGCATGGCACGTGTTGCAAAGAGAGTGTTTTGCTCTGCATGCGGACTTTTGGTGGTGTGGCCTCTACTTGGTTGGTTGGTACTGATGCCAGTGCATCTCGCATGTTATATTATGGTGGTTGCCTATAACTCCACTATCGGATGGATAATTGATTACGGGCATGGCACGTGTTGCAAAGAGAGTGTTTTGCTCTGCATGCGGACTTTTGGTGGTGTGGCCTCTACTTGGTTGGTTGGTAATGATGCTGGTGCGTCTCGCATATTATATTGGGGTGATTACCTATAACTCCACTATTGATTGGATAATGAGGAATGACACCTCTCCATTCGACATTGGATCTATGGCAATTGAGAACGGAAGTTCTATGAATTCTCTGTTTCCGGTAACTTTGATAATTTTGGTTGTATTGATTGTATTGGTAATCCCCAACTTGGTCCAGCTGCGGTTTAGCATCCAGAGCAGGCACCACACAAGCACTACTGACAC
>NW_010416151.1:31034-31987 GCF_000710305.1 Buceros rhinoceros silvestris | reverse complement strand
TGGCAGCTCCCATTCTGCTGCGTTTCTGACCCACCGAGGGCCATGTGCCGTGACAGGAGCACACTGTCCTGTCGAGCTCGTCACCGAGGTTTCCCAGGAGAATGAGCTCAGTGTCACAGCAGAATGGGAGAACTCGCTGCCGTTGGGTGCTGGAGCACCAGCTGTCTTCTGCCCTGGCATAAGCATAGAGTTTGTGATTGACTTTGCTTAAACCGGGACCTATAAATCTCTGTCTCATTAAACCGGTTTTCTTGGCCTCAGAGGCCGAAACTGCCTGCTGGCTGCATTCATCCGAGGGACAAGCCTGTGGCTCATGTGCAGGAAGATGACTGTGACACTGCAGATACTTTTCTGACCATCTCACACATTTACTTGTGTCACTCGAGCATGTTCTCCAGTGGGGAGCCCAAGGTTCAAACCTGAAGTGCCACGCGATGGCCTTCGGCTGAGCCTTCTCGCTGATCTGAGCAGTGCCAGTGCTCTTGGTTCCCACAGGACAACTGTACGTGCTGCTGCCCCGATGTGAGCCGGGGCTGTGGGGTGACTTCTCTTGGAGAGGCTGAGCAGAGCTCGGGGTTTAGCAGCAGGTGGGTGGGATGTCCCTCGAGCCCGTGTTGATGGTGACAAACTGGAAGGACTGGGGTCAGCTGTAGCAGCTCTGGCTTTTCATCAGGCCTGTTTGTAGGGAGCACCCGGTCCCGCAGGGCTAGGCTGCCCTGCCCTGGTGTGTGCGATGAGCGGCTGTCGGGGGGGGCATGCTGCTCCTCCCACCCGTGCCCGTTATTGCTCGCACTCCAGGGACTGTTCGTGTCCCCCTCAACCCACCCTGTTACCAGCCCCTGTTTTCCTTGGGACTCGCATCCTCTTGCTCCACTCTCCTTCCAGCAAGCATTTATCCCGGTGTCTTTCCCTTCTGAAACAGCTTCTAGCACTTTCTCACCCTTTTTCTGTGC
>NW_010416151.1:30374-30847 GCF_000710305.1 Buceros rhinoceros silvestris | reverse complement strand
TGCCGCTGCGGTAGGTCAGCTCCGACGGCCAGGGCCAGTCCTCTTTATCCACGCACAGCCCCGCTCGGCTGCCAAGCTCGCACATGCCCGGAATAATCCTTTTAACAGCTGGATGTTCGCCTTGTCTTTCCGGGGCTGAAGTGTTTGAATGCTTTTTTGCATCTCCAGAGGATTACGGAGACAGCTGCAGGGGAGAGCGTTTGCGGGCGGGAGGAGCCCTAGTTTTGCAGGTGCCTTTGGAACTGTACTGGTTTGTCACCCCTCGAGAACAGAGGCTCGAAGGGGAAGGAGCTGGGCCTGGAAAATCCCATTGCTGCATATGCTGTAACGGTGAATTTAAAAGCTAAAGGTGGGAACGCAAAGTCTACCTGCCGCCAGGGATGCTCTGTGGAGCACCACGGGCAGCTGCCGTCAGCAAAGAGCTTTGCCAGGAGTGGACCAGAAGGCACAAGAAACAGCCGTGCGTGAGTGTG
>NW_010416151.1:27748-30190 GCF_000710305.1 Buceros rhinoceros silvestris | reverse complement strand
TCAAACCGGGGCTGGCTGCGAGGGCTTCAGCTGTGAGCAGAAGCAGGAGAAAAGCCATCGGGACTCACAGCTTCGAGTTCCTGCTGCCTTTGCCTGCCCTGCTTTTGCTGTGGAATTGCCCCGCGGCTGCAGGGTGAGGTTACCCCGCGCTGGACGCCGATGGGCACATGAACTGGTAAACAGCTTCCCACAGAGTTCTGGCCTCTGGTGCTGGAAGAGGGGCTTTCCCGTTCTGAGCAAGCAAGCGCAGGACGTGGTGTCTCCCCGGAGGAAGTTAGTGTAAATTCCATGAAACAGCGTGAAAAAATCAATCGCAAATGCATCCAGCGCAGGCTGGGCAGGTTGGGGCTGGATGCGGGCTCTGGGCCCAGGTGGTCCTGGGGGGCTGCTGCAGTCCCCAGGACGGGGCTTTGCAGGAGCTCTGCAGGCAGAGAGACAAAGTGAAATGTGTGTTTAGGGGCTTTTTTTCGCTGTTGTTTAAAATATCCTGGCTTTTTACACAAAAACCCACAGAACCTTTTCTTAGAAGCTGAAGGAAGGAACTGAGCATCCTGAAGTATAAACTCCAGGATGAGTTTATTTTTCCCCCGCTCGACTTGGACTCAGCTTTGGATATTTGGAGATTTCAGAGTTTCCGTTTTCTAAACTGTTTTTTTTTTTCCCTCTCCAGATGGAAGTTCACAACAGCTCTGTCTTTTCTCCCCCCCGTCTAATTTACTCTGGTTAACTTCTGCTTCTGTCTGCTCTTAGCTCAGAGCCTCCTGCCTCATCGCCGGTTACTCACGTTTGTCCCCTTGAGAACACACTCACCAGCTCAAAGGTAGAAGAAACGGGCACGTGGTCCCTGTGCAGTACCAGCCGAGCGATGTGAAGAACAAAGCTGTGGGTCATTTTTGTGTGGAGGAAGCAGGCCCAGCCCCGCGTCGGTGTGAAGGGCAGGCCAGCAGCCGCCGTGGAGTTCGTGTGCGATCACTTTCTCTGGTGCTAAAGTGGTGATTAAGCTGTGCTGAGGTGCAGCCTGTGGTTTACTGAGGCACACGAGCAGCAGGTTCTCCGGGTCTGCTCTCGTTTTCGGCAGCGGTGCCGTTCATTCCCCGGGGAGGTGCCGTCACGCTCGCTCCGTTGTCTTTGTGCCGCGGTTGCCGTAGCTGGAGCAGGGCGGCTCTGTCTCGGCAGCAGCGCCGCAACACGCAGCTCTGCTGGGAGGAGTGGGCACCCCCTCGCTGGGGAGCGCTTGGCTGCTTGTCCCGCTCTGTGAAAGCTGGTGACTGGCTGCTGGGCAGCCCGGGGTTCTGCCACCGCTCCCGGCGTGGGCTGTGGCTCTGTAGCTGTGATGGGTACCGATTGCGAGGGCTCCGAGCACGGGTGGCAGAACGCAGAATGGCAAGATCCCAAACGATGGACTGACCAATGTCTCGGGGCAGGGACTGAGCCCTCTGTGCCCCCTGGTGAAGTGACCAGCCAAGGGGAGCTGTGCCGAGCTGCTGCTTTTCCACTTTTCCATGCCCCAGCCCCTCTAGGAGCAGCGTTACAGTTCGGGATCTGCTATTTGTCCCCATTTTCCATCAAAATAGGCATCTGTAAGTTTTCCTGCAGCTTTTCTGAGCAGTTCAGACTCAACTGCCCAGCTCCTGACGTAACGCAGGGTGATGGTGTATGGTCAGCCTCAGGGGCAGACGCACTCGCAAGTGTCATTGGTTGTCATGAAGCCAGCGATAGACCAAAGGAAACGTTCTGCTGCTCCCCCAGAGAGGCAACAAGGGGCAGGAGCAGCCCTGGCTTGGCAGACCGAGGAACGACGTTTCTACAGTGCTCCTCTACAAACGGGGGAACACCAGGCTCTTCCCCTCTTGGCTTTAGCACCTGTTTTTCTGTTTGAAGCTTTGAGAGCTCGAGTCCTGTTTCAGCTGTTCGGGTTTAGATTGGAGAGTGCTGGGAAGGAAAAGGTAAACTACAATTCCGGGCTGATTTCAGCTTGTATTTCCTCCCAGTTTTTCTTGTACTTTGCTGTAGATAAATCAGCCAAGGCCTTTGTCTCCAGGAGAACGAGAAATGCAGCCTAAGCAGGACACTGAAAACTTAACTGGGGGAAAGAGAGAGGCTGGGACTCTACTGCTCTGCTGTCACTGTGGGGATTCTCTTCAGGACTGGGGAGGGAATTCGAGGTGGGAAGGAGTGGGCGGAAGGGAGGCAGGGATCAGCCATCCCCTCTTTGGCCAATGGTGGAGAAGGAGGATGCTCTCAGCCTGCTTTGGAGCTCCTCAGATGCAGAAGGGTGGTGGGCTCCAAGGCTGCGCTGATGCCTTTGCCTGAAAGCTCTTGGAAAGCTGAATGTGCTCAAGGGGTTGAAAAATACAAACAGGCAAGTTAAATTCCAGACCAATTCGCAGTCCGAAGCCCAGCGCGCTGCCCGGTCTCCAGCGGTGGGTGGGTGCGTGCTGG
>NW_010416151.1:26966-27627 GCF_000710305.1 Buceros rhinoceros silvestris | reverse complement strand
GGTGGGCGGCGGGGCCGCCTGCTGCTCCGAGCCGGGGGCGCACAGGGCTGTGACAGGTGGGCAGCCCTGGTTTGTCCCCAAGCAGAGCGTTATTATTTGTGTAACAGTGTAAATGGAGCTTTCTAAACCAAGGAGGAAAACACGCGAGTTCTTCCTGGCAAGGGATTCCAGGCAAAATAACATTTTGCATCCTTCTGCGTAACGGAGGGACCGAGTGGCCCTGCGCTGTGTGGGCGCTTCTGTGTTGGTCTGGAGTCTGTTTCTGAGGGATTACCCAGCGCTGGAAAATCCGTTTATTCTGGATAAACTGGAACTGCCTCCCCTAGGCCTGGGGAGCCCTTGAGCTCAGGTGCTGCTGCTGCCTCCCTGAAGAGGAGCTGTCTGAAGCGACAGGGCTGGGGAGCAGGAGCGGTGGTGCTGCTCTCTGGGTAGAGGACGGGTGCGAAGTGAGGCCACGTGGCCCCGGCGCCGTCCGGAGGCTGCGCTGCCAGGCAGGACGTGCTTGTGGGGGGTGCGCTGGTATTCCCCCACCTTGCACTTCTCAAGCTTTGCTTTCTGTGCGTGATAACGGACGTTTGTCACCCCCATTCCTGATCTCAATAAAACTTTCAAGTCCTAAGAACGCCGCCGCGCTCTTTCCCAGCGGAGAGTGAGGGGCAGC
>NW_010416151.1:19588-26510 GCF_000710305.1 Buceros rhinoceros silvestris | reverse complement strand
GTTACGAAAATGGCTGATTTGGGGTTGGAGACACCCTCTGCTAAGAATTTTCTCCTGGTGTTGCAATGCGTTTTTCCAGATGCTGGTGATTAAAGAGCCGTAAATTTTCCTTTCGTATGGTCTTGGGGCAGATAACAAGTCTCAGAAGATCTGAGAGAACTTTGTTCGGTTTGGCACTCCAGCTGTAACGCGTGGCCTCGTCCTTCCCGAGTACAGCAGGAAGAAATTGTCCTTTAAGCTTCTCATTTTCATACCGATCTTCTCGACATGTGAACTTGACCCTTTTGCTTCTCTTTGAGTTGTGAGTAACGTTTTGTTATCTGTTAGGCAGCGCTCTTCCACAGCGCCCATCTGTGGCTGGAAAGCAAACTTGTTTGCCATCCAACCATAGTCTAAAGGATCAGGACTCCAGAGAGTTCTAGAACGTGCCGGGCAGGGGCTTGCTGTAGAGGAGCCTCGGCCAGCTGTCGTCAGCGGAGGCTCAGTAGGTGGAGGCTTGTGCTCCTGTTTCCCTGCTGCTGAGGTGTGGTGCTGGGAGGCGGCAGAGTGGAGCCCTGGCCGTGGGATATAACGTACAAAACCAGGAGTCTGTGAGGGCGGCTTCCTGGAAACGCCTGAGCCCCTTCTGGGCGCAGGAGCTCGACGTGGAGGGTTGCAGCCTGTATCTCGTGCTGTTCAAGGTGTTGGAGGAGGTTCCTGGTGTGACGCTGTAGTAGAAGGTTCACAAGCTCCCAGGACGTTGTCCCTTGATTATTTTTTCTCACTTTTTGGGTTTGTTGTGGTTTGAGCCCAGGGTCGGCTCTGCCCCATGGCTGTGGTTCACAGCTTCCTCCGCTGGCACTGTCTGAAGAGCACGCTCGTGCTGAAGTTTTTGCAGCACCTCCTTTATCTGCGACTGTCAACCAAATGCTGGAGGCAAGGCAGGAAATTGAGAAGCTCCTGGGGAGGGAAATGCTTTCCTGTGTGTTATCCACCAAACTTTTAAAAAACTGTTGTTTTTTAAAACAACAGTTTTTAAAACTTTTAAAAGCTGTTGTGTGGCATCAGATCTTACTCGGAGTGTTGGGGTGTAGGTCATAAGATGCTGTGTCGCTTTTCTCGCTAGGCAGGGCTTGTGGGGCCGCTGCCTTCAGAGCAGCGAGCGTCTTCTGAGCACGAGACTCGCGAGGGTTCTGCCCACGTCCAGGGTGGCACGAGGGTTGTGGTGAGGTGTCTCAGCAGTGTTTCCTCTCTGTGCCTGAGGAGCTTTGAGCTGTCTTCAGCTGACGGGCGAAGTGTGGGCAGAGCTGTGGGTGGCTCCTCAGGTACTTGTCGGGTGTTACGCAGCAGCCCTGCAGGGTCACTTTTGGGAGCTGACATACAAAATCATGTATTCTTTTCAAAAACAAAATAATGCTGAGAGTATGTTCAGACAAAGTGAAAACCAAAGCCCTGCAGCAGTTTGAGACCCTTTCTTGGCTTTTTTTGTTGTTTCATTTTTTTCTTTAGATTGACCCTATAATGCAACCCCTTAACCAAGCAAGGAGCGCTCCTGGCCGCTCGCATCCCGTCCACACTTGTCTTTGGTGCCAGCGTCTGTTTCTCAGGGTGCGAGGGTCTGGAGGCCAGAGCTTGCCCTCCAGCAGGTACCGGAGGGGGTACCCCACCAGTCGCCCAGAGCTCGGGGGCTACAGGTGTACTGGTCTGGCACTGCAGCCGCCTGCAGCAGGCAGAGCTGGGGGCTGAAAGACCCAGGAGGGTCTGGGACTGGCCTTGGGCGGTGGAAAGATGCGTTAGCTGGGTGAGCCAGGGTGTGCGGGAGCTTAGATGTGGTGAAGGAGGCAATTCTTTGGGCTTGTCTCCCTCAGGAAGTTTGTGTTCAGATGATCTCGGGGTCCCAGGTTTTGGGAAATCCAGTTTTCATGGTGAAAAGGAAAGCTTTGATGTCTGGAAATGCCCTTTAGCAATTGAAAACCTCGAGGTCGCTGATGACGTTTGCCGGACCGTGTGATGGGAGAGCTCAGCCGCTGCATACCCCAGTTAGCTGGAGTGGCTTTGGAAAGCAGCCTGCGGGGGTGGCCTTGCTCCCGGGGGTTAAACGTCAGCTTGTGAGAGCCGCAGCCATTGCTCGGGCAGCCCACACCCAGGGAGCGGGTTACTCGCTCCGTTAAAAACCAAATGAAGGCACTTGGGTACAGGTGGGTGGGTTATGTTGACTCCACAACTTGGTTGTCTCCTGGTGATGCTGTAGTGTGGTGTTGTGGTTGTGGTAGTCAGGGAAATGGCTTGCTCAGCGAGAGGAACGGACTTTGCCGCTGGCAGCCTTGCCAGGAGGTGTTTTTGGACCTGGGGGGGATGTTCTGGGGAGCTAATCTGTACAGAAGCTGGTGCATATGAGCTGCACCCAGAGAAGGTGGAGCTGGTTGTAGTTCCAGTCTGCTCTGGATCCTATCAAAGGACCGGAATTGCTCCAGGGGTTTACACCGGTTGAGATACTTACCCTGTAGAGAGGCAACGCGGAGGAGCCGTGACCCGCACCTACCGACTCCCCTCTGCTGCGATCGTGGGGCCTCAGCCTTCCCCGGTGTCTTTTCACCTGGGCTGTGGCTTTGATCGAGGTAGCCCTCTGGCCGGCTGCGGTTTCCCTGTCGGGAGAAGTAATTGTCAAATCCAGCTGCAAAGTCTGAACGTGCAGAGCAGCGCTGCGGGACCCTGCAGCTCCGTGTCTTCTGCTTGTTCCTGCTGGGCGTGCCTGGGTGGAGGCCAGCGCTCCAGCCCCAGCTCCACAGCCCTGAGCTGCTCCGTCACTCGAGGGAGTTTGGAACCCCCTCTTGCCCTTTGGATGATCCAAACTGGATGACGCTGAGATGTCTGAAGACTGATGAGGGATGACAAGGGGGGCATTTTGTGGGTGTGGAGCAGGCGGGGTGCTGCACCAGCACCGTGGGCTCTGCCTTGGAGCAGCGGGGAAGCTGCTCTTCAAGGAACCGGCTCATCTTGCTGCACGTGTTTGAGTTTGAGAGTTCTAGTGCATAACTTGTTCTTCTGAGCCAACTTTCCACAAACTGGGTTTGTTTTCCTTCAATTTGAGTAATCTCTACAAACCCAGCTCTGTATGCCCTGGACCTGCTCAGAAGCTGAGGACACAAAATGTTGCTGAGAAGAGACTTCTGATTTATTTGCTCATGTCCAACTGTGGCAGCAGAGGGGACGTTGATAATAAACCTGATGTCTCAGAGACTTTTTTGTTAAACAAGAACAAGCATCCTGTCCCCAAGGAACGGGCTCAGAAATCACAGCTGCCCAGAAAAAACCCCCGTGTGTGGGTGAAACCAGCTTGTGGGCCTCGATGCTGACTCCAAGCTGGTGGTGTTCCTGCTGTAACGCTGGGTTTGGTTCGACGAGCTGCTGACAGTGGTGAGGGAAGGCTGCGTGGTGACGGGCTGAGCCTTTGGGGAGCCAGCACAGGGCCTGGCTTGGCTGAACACCGTGGTTCGTGTTCAGCTGGGTATGAAATGGGAGCTGCTGCAGATGTTATCGTTGGATTTCAGTGACTTCCTCACTAACTGCATCCAGGACAAACTCGCTGCTTTTCCTCTGTATTTGCTGAAGGGCAGATGTTAAAGCAGTGACTTCAGCTTCCACCCTGGGATGGACCCCGACGAGGAAGAGCCAAATAACTTGTCATAGAAGAGGTGGCGTTTCTGGGTGGTGGGTCCTGCTCAGCCCTGACCAGGGCTGCCCAGGCGAGGACATGGGGCTGCCGTGTTCATCGATGCGGAGCCCAGAGAGCCTCAGGGTAAACGCTCACAGGACGCGGGGAGTGAGGGCAGTTTGATTCCAATACGCAAATGGACCTTTTCCTCTGGACTTAAAAATAAACAATGTTTTGGCTGAACAAATGGAACTGACCTTTTTATTAAAAGCATCTATCTCTTCATGCCTGGCTCAGTCAGAGGCCTTTAAAACTGAGAGAACTCCTTAACGTGCAGAACAGCTGACTCGAGTCATTCCAAGAGCATTTATCATCTTACTTTTTGCTCCTTAAAGCTGGAGAGCTTGTAGCTTTTTTTTTTAAGGGGAGAGCAGTAAGAAGAGTGGCTCTGCCCCTGCGTGCTCTCTGCAGAGGAGGGCAGGGCCGAGCCAAGGCTGCGCTGGGGCTGTTCAGCTCGGCTGGAAGTTGGTGGAAAGGATACCGGTTTTGGCAGGGGAGGGCGGGGCGGAGCCAAGGCTGCGCTGGGGCTGTTCAGCTCGGCTGGAAGTTGGTGGAAAGGCTCCCGCTTGCTGCGGGGGGTTCGACCTGCCCACAGGCTCCAGCCTACCCCAGGCCGGATGCGGAGAAGGATTGCAGACAGTGATCGAGAGCAGCTTTCATAAAGAATCACGGCATGAGACGTTGGGTGGGGAGGGACCTTTGCAGAGATTAGAAATGTCTCTCCTGGAAATTAGAGAGTACTCTGTATCTCGAGGGGATGCTGGAAGTCGGCATCTGGTGACGAGACACCAGTGAAGGGCTCTGTGCCCCTTGAACGGGTTCACCACGAAGGAGCTGCCCTGGCAGACAAAGCCCTTGCTTGTGGAAGAGCTGCTTCAGTTCCAGACACAAACTGCTGCTTGTCTCACCCAGTCAGTGTTCTCGGGGATTCAACGGTCACGTTCTTGTGCTGGCTTTTTGTTTTCTTCCTCTGTTGTTTGGCCAAGTCTCCGACCGGGAACAAGCCCTTATTTTCTTTAGCTATTTTAGTTTGGTTTAGGCTTAGCTGAACCTGACGAAGCTGCAGTTCCATGGGAATGTTTGAGCCCTGCTGCGCACAGAGATCTCGAAACAAAAAGGCGTTTCCTCGGAAGGGATGGCAAAGGTTTGTTTGCCAGCTTCTACCTCCAGGAGATGGAGATGGAAGATTTCCCTCCACACCCCATCAGTTAAACCAGCTTAATTCTTTGCATAGTTCTTTGCTACGTTTTGGAGTCATTTTAGTTTGGTTTAGTGTTTTTTTTCCCCTCAGACCTTCTTTCATTGCTTTCATTTGAAATTCTTTCACGGGTTCGTTTCTCTCTTGAAACCCGGTCTCCGGGCCGAGCTGGGATGTCCGCTCCGATCGCAGCCGTCGTGCTGCCCAGGGGCTGCTGCTGCCGTGCGTACGGCAGCCCTGTCCGTGGGCACGAGGGTTTTGGTCTTCACCAGCAGAACGGCGTTGTTGGCTTGTGTTCAGCCTGTGACTAATTGTAACCCCGGCTCTTCCTCTCTGCGCAGCTGCCTCTTGGGGACCGGGCTAAAGAGAAGGAGAGAACAGGATTTTTTGGATTCTGCACAGCAGGCCTGTCTTTGGGATGGAGAAGACCCCTGCCAGGGGGGAACACGGCAGCTGCTGGCAGCTCGGGCGAGCTGCTGCCCCCCTGCACAGGCAGAGAGCTCTGCCGACTGCGCGTGGCTCATCTGAGCCAGCTCCTGCTTTGTCACCTTGGGCCTTTTCCCGGCATCTTCTCCCCCATTCTTGCATTTCAGAGTCACCGCATCGTCTGCTTGGGAGAGACTTTTAAGATCATCGAGTCCAACCGTTCCCCCTGCACTGCCAGGGGCCCTAAACCATGTCCCACAGCAGCACCTCCCCAGGGGTGGGGACTCCACCACCTCCCTGGGCAGCCTGCTTGTCCCTGCGGTGAATCTCAGAGGTGCCGAAAACGCGATGGGCGGCTTTGCAGTTTGCCCGGGACAGGAATCACGACTGGTCTGCGCTGCTGGAAGGGGAAGGAGGAAAACTGGCCTGCTGCTCTTTCTGGGGAGCTCCAGGAGGAAATTCAGTGCTTTTGGGTGGTTAACACCCCCCCATTGACTGTTGGGATGTACCACACGGCATGGGAAATTGGAATGGTGTGCATGTCTGTTAAGAAATAAAGAAATGGTAAATTAAAGATGGAGGGAGCCTTTCGAGTTTGGTGAACAGGCTTTAAAGGGCTTGGAAAGCACCTGAGGGAACTCCCTGACCTGAGCCACATGATGTGGTTTAAGTGTTGTGATCAGCTGAAACTTTGCAACTTTTACGGAGGGAATGAACGTAAGTTTTTCAGGACAGCTCTAGCCAGAACCACTCGGGCCCGTGGGGCTTCTGGTTGCCTTCCCCATCTCTGCGTCAGCACGTTTGCGTTGAAAGGCTTCATCAGGTTAAAGGGTGGGTACCAGGAATTCTCTCTGGGAAAGGCAAAATTTGCAATTCTGATGCTAAATTATGTAAGTAGGACACTTGGAGCCTTAATTTTATGGTAAGGCAGCCTCACGGAGCCTATTAAAAGGGGCAGAAGACTAGGAAAAGCCGCGGCTGTTGGGGCCCTGGGGCGCTGCCCGCCCGAGCGGGGCTGGATGGGGGTGATGGTGGAGCCCGTGCCCTGGCTGGGTGTTTTGGGGTGCTGGCTTCTCACCACAGTGCTGTTCCCCCAGGTCTCTGTGCTGCCGGTGCCGGTCCCTGGGGCAGAGGGGCCTGGAGCTGCCATGACGACTGGCGACTGCTGCCATCTCCCCGGCTCCCTGTGCGACTGCCCGGGCAGCGCCGCCCTCGCCAAGTCGGTGGAGGACTCGGACATCGGCCGCCCGCAGTACGTCACGCAGGTCACCGCCAAGGATGGACGGCTGCTCTCGACGGTGATCAAGGCGCTGGGCTCGCAGAGGTAAAGCTGCTTCAGGGAAGGGCCTTGGCATGACTGCACGTGGGGGTGGTGGCTCCAGGGGTAAAGGGAGACAACACAAAGTCTTGTTAGTGAAGGAGTTCACTGGGGGGCTAATATTGAGGGCAAATCCTTGTTAGCCAGTTGCTTCCGTAAGGCCAACTGTGTGCTGGGCTCCTCCCCAGCAGCGTGGGCAGCAGGTCAGGAGGGGACCCTGCCCCTTTGCCCCGCTCTGCTCTGGGGAGACCCCCCTGCAGGGCTGGGGCCGGCTCGCGGCGCCTCC
>NW_010416151.1:17488-19291 GCF_000710305.1 Buceros rhinoceros silvestris | reverse complement strand
ATGTTGTTTCGGCTGGGGGTGGGGAGAGCCTGGCCCAGGCTGCCCCGAGAGGTGGCAGCAGCCCCGTCGCCGGCCCCATCCCAGGTCATTTGGCCCTTGGGGCTCTGAGCCCCCTGCTCTGGGGGCAGGTGTCCCTGCTCCCTGCAGGGGCTGGACTGGGTGAGTTTGAAGGTCCCGTCAACCCAAAGCGGTCCATGTTGCTGCGCTTCCCAGGCCTCTGCTCTCTCTGTGGGAGCTCAGGCCGGTCTTATGTGCTGGTGGGTTTGGACTCGCTTGATCACTGAAACCCCCCAGGGTCTGTGGCCGCTCCAGTGTGAGACCCAGGAGCACAGGCAGCCCCTCACCACATGCCTCTGCCAGGTCCTTGCTGCGCAGCAGCACAGGTGGGACACCAAGCTGTGGAGGAGATGAAGAGCTGAAACTGGAGCACGGCCCCTGTTCCAGGCGCTGGTGGAGTAAAGACACGGTGTCGATTTGCAGCCCCAACGAGAGGGGGGTGCTCGTGTGGCAGGAACTGCAGTGTCCGGCTATTGCTAGAGAGGACGTGAGGAGCTCTGCTTGCTCAGACTCTCCCTGGTGTGACTTCTTGTCCTGTATTTTGAGCTTCCTGAGCAGAGGGCACTTGGCAGCCCTGTTCAGCTGCTGAGACCGGTCACGGTTTGTGTTCAAACACGGGCTGAACAGCTGTGGGGTTTTTTTTCAATGAACTTGGCCAAATGTTGAGGAGGTGTGAAAGTGTGACTGCAGACGTGGCGGGGGGTGAAGCAGGACAGCGAGATGAGGAGGTGACTGCAGTATCTAGCAAACCTGGGGCAGGTCAGTAAAACTCGAGGGGACCTGAACTTGCTCTCTGGCAACAGACAGGCTGGGAGAGAAGCTGTGCAACTCCTTAAAACTCGTGGAGGGGCACAAATCAGGTGGGAAAAATGGGATTATAGTTTAAAACAACCCAACAGGATTCTGGTGTGTCTTCCCGGGACACCAGTCTGTTCGTTTTGCTGGTGGTGGGTTTCGGTGTCTTCCTTGTCACCAGCACGCGGCACAGTGGAGGCGAGAGCAGTGTGACTGTACTGGAAGGTTGGGTTAGAGGTACGGACGCTGCTGGAAAGCTCTGTTGGAGCTGTATCATCTGGGAGTGTGACAGGGCCCCTCCCGCTCTGCACAGGACGGAAAGAAAATGGGGTCTGATAAGAATTTTTTTCTTGCACTGTCAGCAAATTTTTTCCTTCTGGGTTGTTTCGTGGTAGCTGAGGCTCTATTAGTGCCCTGGACATACGAAACTTCTCAAACAGGAAGAGAGCAGATGAAACATCTTAGAGATGCTTTTCTTAGGAAATAACATGTGGGAGAGAGTGGGAGGCCCATGAGGGCGCTTGGGCCCTGCTCTGTCCCTGCCACCAGGGCTGGGCGAGCGGACTGCAGGTTCGATGTTCGCTGCAGCCCTGAGCTTTATGGCAGTATCGGTTACAGACCCATCAGATAGCTCAGACCGCAGAGGAGTGGTGGAGGGGTCTGGGCCAGCCTCCTTCCAGAGCAAGGGCAGCTTCAGAGGCGGATCAGCTCAGAGGCCTGACCGATGCTGTCTTCAGTATCTCTGAGGGTGGAGTTTCCACCTTCTCTCCAGACTCCTGCTGCAGGAACTGGCCCAGCTGAAGAAGTCCCCTAAATAAAAGGCACTTGGAAATGAGGAGAGGACAAGGGTCAGGGGTCACCAGTGATGTCTGGCACCGAGAAGGGGATAGTGTACATTACTTCACAGCCCTAAACATGATTAAAGCATCCAATTGGGGTGAAACCTGCTGA
>NW_010416151.1:11973-17373 GCF_000710305.1 Buceros rhinoceros silvestris | reverse complement strand
GAGTTGGAAGTGGTGGAGGTCTCCTGTGGTCACTTCTCCTTTAGTGAGCTGTGTGCGCTTTCTCGCTGGCCCGTCGTGTCCCACCAGCGTTCTTCCCCAGCACGCTCCTTTTCCTCGCTGTGTTTCTCTGTCTGCCTCTTGCTTTGTTTCTTCGGGTTGTGCAGACTCCTGGAAGTGGTGCTGCTGCTTCTGCAGATTGCACGTTGCTTGTCGGTGTTGCAATCCCGTGAACTTCTTTTGCAGTCAGGTGGAGGTTCTTAAAGCCAGAAGAGCAGTGAGGTATGAGTGGCGAGATGGGATCGGCGTGGCTCTGTCAGCAGCATGTGGCCAAAGGCGATAGCTGGTGCAGCAACCCTGGGTTCCAAGAGGGCGTGCAGTTCACTCTGAAATAAAGATGTTCCTTTCTAACCCTCTGTCCCACCCCCAAATCCCTGCAGCTGTGGATGTAAGAGAACGGCTGGTGTGAGAAAGAAGTGAGGTACTGGTGAGTGGCTCCTTCCCATGGCCCTACACGGGCGGGCGGCTCTCCAGCGTTTTATTCCTCGACGACCAAGAACAGCAAACGCTGATGAGACGTGCTGAGTGGCTGCGAGCAGCGAACGTCGGTGTCTAGAGCCGTCTGAGGTTTCCCTGGGAGCACAAGACATGCTCATTATGGGGCTGGCAGACGTGGCACCAGGCTTCTAGGAAAGCTGTGCTTCGGGTGCCAGCTGGGACCCCTTGGACCTAGCCTGGCACCGGACACCTGAGTTTAGGGAAGGGAGCGTTGTGGGGAATGACTGCAGGGTAAAACGCAGCTGAAGAGCAGTGGCCCGGGACTTTCGTAGGTGGTCTGGGGTGGAGGAGGGAGATGTTGGGTGTGTGGCAGGTACATGCTGGCACCGGACACCTGAGTTTAGGGAAGGGAGCGTTGTGGGGAATGACTGCAGGGTAAAACGCAGCTGAAGAGCAGTGGCCCGGGACTTTCGTAGGTGGTCTGGGGTGGAGGAGGGAGATGTTGGGTGTGTGGCAGGTACATGCAGCAGCGACCAAAGGGCAAGGAAGATGGAAAGCAGTGAAGAAGAGAACGCAGCCTCTGCCGAAATCCCCGGTGTGCCCACATCCTGAGAACTCACTCTGGGCCCTGCAGCTCCAAAAGGGTGTTTTAGAAGAGCAAGAGGTAGAGGGGAGGGGAGTGAAGATGATCAGAAAAGTGGGTATTTGTCTCAGGCACGACTGAACAGGCTGGAACTCCTCTGCTCGTGAAAGGGGTAAGAGAGCAGGCTGTGATGGAGGTCTGTAAACTGGGGGTTCAGAAAACAGGGTCTTGTACTGGACAAGAATTAGAGGGTAGTACAAGAAACAAGAAAAAATAAAAAGGGAGAGGTTTCAAGTGAAAGACATTTGGTTCCTTGACGAAGGACTTGAGGAGGTTCTTTGAAGGACTTCCTTGCTGGAGAAGAAAGTCCTTGCTCCAGGAGGACACTGGATGCTCTCAGTTTGTGTAGGCGCAAAAAAAATTGTTGTAGTCTGTGATGGAAATTTGTGGCATGAATATCACCTGATACACACCAGCCGACGGCTGCTGGACGCTGGAGCAGCAGAACTGATAGTCCATGGTCAGCGGCACCGGTGAGAGGCGCGAGGGAACGTCTTGGGAACAGACGGGCAGTTCAAGTGCGATAAGTGGGGAGGCTTGCAAGTGCCTCTGCAAGCGTTTGATACTTCCCTTGATAAGCATCTCTGGTTCTGTGAGGTCCCGAGAGAGCAGATCTTGAGCATGGTCCAAGGGATTTGAAACTTGTAGCCAAGGAGGAGGTGGGAAGCAGCTGTGGGTGAAGCACCGAGGCGTTTCTGCAGCCAGCGGAAGGGCCAGACGCTGCAGAACGGTTCTCTGGGTGGTGGAGTGCCGATGGGGTGCGGAGTTACTGCGCTGCCATGGCAGAGGGTTTGTAGGTGAGAGCTTAGTCTGGGTGAGTGCCTGCCAGGGAATAGGTTACGTCCTTGGAGAGCCGACCTCCCAGGGTCGGGGTGGTGGGTCTTCAGCCTTCGCTGTTCCTGACATAGTTACTGCTAAACCCAGGATGCAGAGCAGGGATGGGGGAGAGCAGGATTGGTTCTGGGTCTGGTGTCAGCCTCTCCGCCTGCTGGGAGTGGAGCTGGAGGCTGCAGGACACTCTCGCTGCAGTCCTCTGTGCCCAGCTGAGCTGGCCAGGCTGACGTGCCAGCTTCTCCTGGGGGCTTCCAGACTTTACCGACCTAAACTGTCCTGGACACTTCCACGCTCCCCTGAGATTGGGTTCTGGCCGCGGTGGGCTGCTTTGGAGAGCCGCAGCGTGTCTGGCTCGCTCTGCCCCGCGCTGCTGCTGTGCCCGCGCCCTGTGGGCTCGGTGGGATCCGAGCCTGCTCTCCGACGGGGCTGTTCCATTCTGCCTGCTCTGACGGTGATTTCGTTCTGTTTGTCTGCCTCTTTAGTGACGGTCCCATCTGTCGAATCTGTCACGAAGGTGGAAATGGGGAGGGACTGCTTTCCCCGTGTGACTGCACAGGAACACTGGGCACCGTGCACAAGAGCTGCCTGGAAAAATGGTTATCCTCCTCCAACACAAGTTACTGTGAGCTCTGCCACACAGAATTTGTTGTAGAGAGAAGACCAAGACCTTTGACAGAGGTACCGCTTTCTTCCTACTTTGCTTTTATTTCCTTACCCGTTATGAGAGAAAATGACTGATTTTCCCCTACTGTCCTTGTGGTTCTTGCTGTCTCCTCCTCCCCTTATCAGACCGAGTGACGTAGTGATGTTTGGGGCAGCTCTTAGAGGACCCCCCCCATACCACCTACCAGCACCAGGCTGTGGGACTATGGGGACCTTACGGATGTACCTCACTGCCTGGGCATCGAAACGCGGAGTCGCCACAGGACCGACTGAAATGTGGAGCTCTCAGAAATATTCCCTTTTCCTGTTAGTTTCAATCTTACCTCACAGTGTTGCGTTAGTGCAGCCGTCTTGCGTGTGACTTCCTCATCATGTTCTGCTCTGAAAAGTGAGATGTGGCCTTTGATACCCTTCATAACAGATGTGTCCTCCCTTGGCTAACACTGATGTGTGATCCAAAGCCTTTGGTCTTGCTCCGTCCTGCTGAGCTGTGGTCCCTGCCCTGTGTATCTCCCCAGCTGAAGGAGAGAGCAGGACGTGGCTCTGCCAGCCCTCACGGATGGGATCGTAGTGGGACCAGCCTCCGAGCTGGAAGGCTCAGTCCAGGCTCTGGTTGGTGGGTTGGTTTTGTTTTGTTTTTTTATCACAAGGCTCTCTTCATTCCCCAGGTGCGGTGGTCTGCTATGCTCACATCTCAGATTTCCTGTAGTTTATAGCATTTATATTTAACTTAACATAACTATATTTAGTTACAGCTGCCTCTAATGCAGCCCTTTAATGTGGGGGACAAGGGCAGCTTGGAGCAGGCCATCTTCTGACGTCAGCATTCGAGTGCCCATCCCCAAGGAGGAGTAAGCAAAGCAGTGAGCTACCGAAGAGCAGGCTGTAAGGGTGTGTTTGAGGAGATGGTTTGCTCGTGTTGGCAGGTGAGCGGGCGATGTCGATGTGACGGGCAGTGTTGATGAGCACCGTTTCTGGTGGTGCTGCAGGACCACGCAGGAGGGTGTTGCTGGCAGACCTGAGGGCCAGCCTGGATGGTCAGGGCCAGGTCCTGCAGCCCTCGCTGCCTGCACCCGTCCAGACCCCACTGTGGGGCTGCAGGTGGGCTCCTCCCTGCGCCAGCTCGCCGCTGGGCTGGGCCTGGGTGCATGTCCAGCACCACGTGGAGCTGCAGAGGAGTATCGATCGGTCTGCAGCAGGGGATTGACAGGTTTGGGAGCTTCCCCCGTCCTGCAGCCATCAGCAAGAGCAGTGGGAAGTGTCCTCTGGAGCCACTGCTGCCAACACTCCCCTTCTTCACACGTGCCCTGTCCCTGCCAGCTTTGTCACCGCGTGCCTCCCTGGCTGCGTTTGGACTATGGCTCATATTCTGGTTTTTGTTTCAAAAGTTGCTTTTCCCGTGGTAGCGTTTCAAGCCGGAGCAGAGCAGAGGTGCTGCTGCGCTGTCGGCAGTGAGGCTGCAGAAGGTCAGTGAGGTGGTTCTAAGGACAGACCCCTGTTACCTGCCAGCAATCGGGGGCTGGTCAGTGCCTGCCACCAGAAGTGTACGTGTGGGGACATGGGGGTTAAATCGGTAGCGGTGGCTGCTTTGTCTGCTCTCTCCTTCCCCTGGCTCCATCCGTTAGATTAAACCGAGTCACAACTGGAATTCTGAGTTGCTTTTTGCATCTCTGTTTCCATTCCCATCAGTTCTGGAGGTTATTTCCTTTCCCTTCCCACACTCCATCTCCTCTGGGTGCCCAGCGAGCCCTGGAAGAGAAGAGAGCCCCCGACGAGGGAAGCGCTCGAGCTTTGATTTGCAAAACTGATACTCAGTTTTAATGGGTGTTTAATTTACAACTGACTGACACGGATGTGACAGCCTGAGACAGGAGGCGGCTTTAGATGACAGTGCTAAACCAAACCGTGTATTTAGCAAAGCAATTGGTAAATGAGCATCTCGGCAGTGCTTAGTGCTGAGTCTTAGCACTTTTCTCGCCGCTGCTGAAACTTCTGAAATGGTTCTTCAACCAAAAACTCTCAAATGCTTGTTCCAGAGTTGGAAACAGCTGCTTTAAAACGCTTGGGTAGGGCCGTGCCTTGGCGCTGAGGATAGGCTGCGGACGGGGAAGTCACAGTGAGCTTGGTAGGTTTTCAGTGGGCCAGAATTTTGCAGGTCTCAGATGGTTTAGCTTTGAAGCCAGGGAAGTATTTGTGCCCAGAAACAAACACGTGGGAGCGCGTTTAGCTCACAGATGCTGCAGCACCTTGTAGCAAGTTCAAACTTGGAGAACTGTGGTCTTGAAGTAAAGCTCCAAGACCAGAGTTCGTTGGAGGAGTTTCTCCTCTGACCCTGAGGAGCTTGCTGGGGTGGTGCAACAGGAAAGTGACGGGTCCTCTGAGCTCCAGGGTGGATGAGTGAGCAGCCCGGGACAATGAAGTTCCAATTCCAGCTGAAATCTGTGAAGAGCCCTGAACTGGAGCCTGTTGTAAGGGTGTGGGGATGGACCAGCCCTCTGTGAGCGTGGAGAGGTGATGGGTGGGCAGCAGGTAACGAGCCTCACACACAAGAGAACTGAGAGGACCAGACCCCTCAGACTGCTGTGAGAGGCTTTGGGATGTGAATTATTTGTTTAGGGCCCATCTGTGAGCACGGCAGAGCGGTTGATGTCTCCTGCCTCTGCTCAGGAACAGTTGTGTAAAGTGCCTTGTGCATTTGGAGGCTGCAAAGTGGCCAGTCAGCCAGGGAGTGCGATCCCAGCCTCGGAGCAGGGCCCACCGTGCAG
>NW_010416151.1:11129-11612 GCF_000710305.1 Buceros rhinoceros silvestris | reverse complement strand
ACCTGCACCGTGGACCTGATGCGTCACGAGAGGAGGGCTCCTGCTCAAGGGAACCGGCTGGAGAGGCCGCCTGGTTTTGTGGCACTACTTCCACCGCGCTGTAAAATGTCCTGGGGTTCATCTCTTGTTTCCCTTGGGAGTTGTTACACCCACCCTGAGCTGCTGCACCCCTGAAATCTGTGCTCCTCAGAAGCCCTGACAGTGCGTGTGCTTCGCTGTGGGGCGTTTGCCTGGGCTTTTTGCTGACCGAGAGGCCAGCTTCGGAACTTGGCCACTTCCAGTCGCTGCTGCTGCCAGCAGAGGCTCTGCCCTGAGCACGGAGCCCTTCTGAAAGAGCTGATATGAGCTCGCCGGCCCCTTCCAGTAACGCCCGCTCTGGGGTAATCGCATCCTCGCACCACACTAGGCGAGAGCTCTTCAAATGCTTTTGGGAAGTGTCACCCCCAAGTTGTTCATGTGTTTCTGAGAAGAGGGTGAGGGAAA
>NW_010416151.1:8640-10994 GCF_000710305.1 Buceros rhinoceros silvestris | reverse complement strand
GGGAAAGAGGCTGCTTAGTCACTCAGAAATGACACAGTTTCCTTTGCCTTATCTGAGAAGTTCTCAGCTTCTTGGTGGTGAGGAGTGTTACGAAACTCTTGGGGAAGTGATGCTTGGGTGTGAGAAGCTCCAGTAAAAATCTGCCGATCACCAAGTAAAACTGGGAAGTCAAAATTAGCAATTAGAGAGCAGAGGAGGATAAACGGGGTGGGAGCACTACGGATGGAAGGGTCCGTCCCAGTGTGAAGGGCTGTCCAGATATCCCAGCTCTTCTGCTGTCCCGGGGCCGCTGTGAAGCCCACAGGAGAATGAGGTGAGGCGGCCCTCCAAACCTACTTTGACAGTGTGTATTAAACCAGACTAGGAAAAGGATCTGAAACCTTCCAGTCCTGCATATATTCTGAGCAAAGGAACTCCAGGATGGAAAACTGTGCCAGAGAAGAGAGCCCAAAAGCAAAGGAGGTGTGGAAAGGGATTGGTTCCTCCTGGAGTACGTCCTCACAGGAGAGAGCAGCCAGCTCTTGCTGCTTGCTCTGCTGTGTCCTGCCCTCCCGGCCCGGGGAGCTGCCCCTGGTGGCTGTGGTGGTCACTGGCCAGCCCAGCTGATCTCTGTGCGAACCGGCCAGCAGCCCCATCAAACCCAGCGCTGTGGCTGTGAGTGTGAAGAGCCTTCAGAAGGAGGGGGGCTGGGGGCTCACTCTGGGCTGGAGGAGGCATTTTGGTGAGCGCTGAGGGGAAGCTGTGTGGTCGGGTGGAAACGCTTCTGCGGACGCTGCAGAAAGTTCTTGGAAGTCAGGAAATGCCACAACCAAAACTCGCCTGAGTTTTCACTTTGCTCCTCTGGTATACCCACATCCCAGCGTGGTCTTGACGTGTTCCCAGACCGTGTTTTCCAGGACGGGTGCCTGGAGAAAGATGCCCACAGCTAACTCTGTTTGTCCTGCCGGGGTGTGTGGCCGTGTGCTGGCAAGACAGAATTACTCACTTCTCTGGGGTGCTTACTGCCCTGATATCCAGCGCTTCAGACTGTGATTTAATTTTGCTGCCTCCTTTAGGGAGGGAAGACAGCAACCTTGTTCAGCACGGATTAAAGAGAATTTTAAAATAGAACTTTTATAAAATAGCATTTTTATTTTGAGCAGCTATTTATTTATGTTGTGGTCTGCTCAATGTTAAAATAGTAACGGTGTTGGGTGCTGGGGTTCCTCCTCTCTGAACCGGGAGTGGCATGGACCTACCCGCAGCCACTCTGAGGCGCGCCTGCTCTGCCTGGCCTTACCCAGAGCCACAGTCCCTTCGGGAGGGACCCTGCTCCAGCATGGGCTCGCCCATGGCTGCCGTCCCTCCATGGAGTGGACCTGCTCTCTCATGGGCTTGTCCATGGCCACACGCTTCGAGGTGCTCCAGCCACTGAAGCCACTGATGCTTCAAGGTGTCCTGCTGCAGGATGGACCTATCCTTGGGCCACAGTCCCTTCAGAGCTCTACCTGCTGCGGTGTGGGCATAACCACGGCCGCAGATGCTTCGAGGTGTCCTGCTCTCACGTGGACTCATCCTCACCTCACAGACCCTTCGACTTGCGTTCACACTGGAGTTCCAGCCCGTCCAGTGGAGCAGCAATGCCCTGGTCATCTTCCAGCCCAGGCACGCTGCCATCGCTGTTATCAGAATGTTCCCAGACACGGTGGAGTCAGGTGATACACGGCAGGGCCAGCGAGAGCGAGAAGCAGCCACTAACGAGCACTCGACCCTAATAGACAGCGAGGCCAGCACAGGAGGTGCTGACCCCTAACTTTGACCTAGCGCATTCCAACCAAATCTGTCGTTATTTTGGGCCCTTCAATCCCCACTTTGGGCACCAAAAAGGGCTGTTGTGATTTAACCCCCATGAGCAACTAAACTCCAGCCGGCCACTCGCTCACTGCCCTCCCCAGCCCTGGTGGGATGGAGGAGAGAATGGGAGGAGTGGGAAAACTCATGGGTTGAGCTCCAGCACTTTAAGGGTTAAGGCAAAGCCGCACACAAGCAGAGCAAAGCCAGGGGTTTGTTCACCCCTTCCCCAGGCAGGCGGGTGTTCAGCACCCCCAGGACAGCCGGGCTCCATCCCAGGCCGGTGACTTGGGAAGACAGTCGCTGTCACTCCAGCGTCCCCCCTTCTTCCTCCTTCCCCCAGAGTTTTATTGCTGACCGTGAGGACACACAGTCTGGAATGTCCCTCAGGTGCGTTGGGGTCGGCTGTCCTGGCTGTGCCCCCCCAGCCCACCCGCTGGTGGGGGGCTGTGAGGAGCAGCAAAGGCCTCGATTGGGCACGCACCGCTCAGCGGTGACGAGAACGTCCCGTGACAGCAGCCCTG
>NW_010416151.1:8212-8414 GCF_000710305.1 Buceros rhinoceros silvestris | reverse complement strand
GGCTGGCTCGGGGAGAACCGCGGTCAGGGCTGTCACAGGCAGCTCGTTGTACGAGACTAAATATTGCCCTCTCTTAGTGTTCTCCCTTCCTTCCCTTCCTGTGGTCTGCAGCCGTGGCTGTCACACACCTGTTTTCCCTCACAAAGTGCTCTCCCCGCTGATGACACTTTGTCCTCTGGGGTTTCAGGCCTGGGCCGAGGCA
>NW_010416151.1:5315-7956 GCF_000710305.1 Buceros rhinoceros silvestris | reverse complement strand
CTGCACGGCTCCTGGTCTTCTCGCTGCCCACGCAGTGAGTGGGGAGCACGGGGCGGGCCGAGCCGGGTACCAGAGCCCGCTCCTGCCCGGCTGCCCGCTGCTTTCCCACGCTACCGGCAGAAGCATTCCCCTTCCAGGGCTGCCTCGGTCTGTGTCTCTGCCGTGGCACCAACCCTCTCATTTCTCTTCACGATTCTTTCCCTGCTTGTAGGGTGTTTTCACTTTAACCCGTTGTTAATCTTGTCTGCTCTGAGTCTTTCTAAATGGGCTTAAGAGAAGCCCCACTCCTCAGCGACTCCCGTTCCATCCGCCCGTGCTGTGAGGCAGCTTTGGTCTCCCACCTCCTTCTCCATCGCCGTCTCCTGCTCGGCCGGGTGCAATCCCGGCGTTGGGCGATCGGCACCGCAGCTCCGTGCCGAGCAGCCGAGGTCTCGGCGTGGAAACGTCCTGCGCTGGCAGCTCGGGCAGGCGTCAGAGCAGCAGCTGGTTAATCCCAGCAGAACATTGACGGGGAAGGGTGTATTTTTGTCCATGCATGGTGTAAATCCTGGGGGAGAGGAACTCGGGCTTACAGGACTCGGCTCTGAGGGCGGGTGCGGACTCCTGGTGCCGAGGCCAAGACTCTGGCTTTGCAGAATGACCAGGATGTCAAAAGCCAACGTATCCTGGAGCTAAAAGCTGATGAGTGTTACGCGTGACCTGTTCATCACACTTCTCTAAGCGTTTAATACCTTGGCGAAAGCAAACCCCACTTGAGAGGACTCGCTAATCCCAGGTAAGATTCCTCTGGTGAATCAGTCCCACTGGAGCAGCTCAGCCGCACCCTTTGTCCCCGTCCCTGTCCTTGCCAGCGGCTCTGATGGTGGAGCCCCGAGGCTCTCTTTGCTTCCAGCCCTGCAGGGCAGGTGCATTCGCGTCCCTTCCTGAAGAACTATGTCCCCTCTGCCACACGGCTCCTGCAGTGGGGCACGCGGGACCGCAACTGCCACCTCTCTGCGCCTGCTGTTTTTCTTTGTGTTTCGTTATGCAATTTTGATTAAAAGATGCTTATTTTTCACTGACAGCTGATACTTTTGGTTCACTTACGCTGGATATTTTATATAGGTCGGTGCATATTTTTTTTTTGTCTCCTAAAGGGAACTCCCACTCCCAAACCCCACTGTCGCCTGCGACAAAGCGTGTTTGCAGCTCTCAGAGGTGTTTGTTTGGCTGTTTGGGTCACGCTGGAGGATAGGACACCTGGGTCTGCCAGGAGCAGCCTCTCTGCTCCGTCTCGCTGGTCTCCCACAGCAGCGGGAGGTGCTGCTGGGGTGACTGGGATGCTGGGATGACTCCGGTACAAGCAAAGCGGGGTTTGCGGGGAGCAGTAGCGATCTTCTCTCTGGGCGCAGTGCCTGCACAGCGGCTGCTGCCTCCTCCCCCCAGTTCAGAGAACTGAGATGTGACGTAAACGCTCCCCCACCCTTCCTCCAGCCTTATCTTCCTCGCAGACGGGCTTTTTTCTTTGCTTTCCTTGAGCCCCACTGCTGAGCTCGCTGCGCTGTTCGGTGTCTCGTCTGGGCTCCTCTACGCCCTTCCCCAGCTCATGCCTCTCTTTCCCCAGTGCCCGTGTTGGACTCCTCTGTCCAGCGCATACCAGATCGCTCTTGGCTCCAGCTGAGTCCCTCTCTCATCTTTTCCTCCCTCTCTCTGCTTGCCCTCGCTGTCTGTAGATGCTCTTCTCCAGTCCCCCTCTAGATCCTCTTGGTATTTATTTCTCTGTGCAGTCCCTGGCGCTGCTCCACAAGTGCAATGGCCTCTCTGGGGCCCAGACGGGAAACGTCTTGTCCCTGCGCTCTCAGCGCTTACCAGCACTAGTCTCTTCCTCACACGTCCATCTTCTCCGCTTCTCCAGCCCTGTCTGCATCTCAAGGACCTGCTGCCAGTGGGGTTTCCCTGAGGTGCAGCTGCTGGCAGTGCCGTGATCTCATATTTGTGCGTGTCGTGGTGGCATTTCCTGTGGTGACACCAACCCCAGAAGCACCTGCTGCTGAGTAGAAAAGCACCCTGGTGACCTGCGGTGTGGCTCGGGTCAGTCCCTCTGCTGTCCCCATGATGTCCAGTGTCCTGTGCTGAGCGGTGGCAGCAGCCAGGCTGAGGGCATCAGGTCGGCTCTAATGCCCCTACAAGGAGACATTTGGCTTGTTGAGGTTTGTGGAGCAGGTGATTGCGCAGTGAGGAAAGGAGGATGAGGAGGGACAGCTTTGCTTAGTGGTATTTAACTGCTCTGCTTGCAGAGCTAGAGGCGTTTCTGGGTCTTTGCTTCCTGAACTCTGGGTACAACATGGGAAAACATCCCTCTGCACCTTGGTAAAGGAAACAGGACCATCCTGCTGGGGCTGCCCACGGAGCCTGTGGCCTGCAAGGAGGTTTTGGTGGACTCCCAAAGAAGGGACGTGATGGTCCCTCTCCTAAAGCTGCTTTTTTTGATTCAACAGATTTCTCAGGGCAGGGACAGGGCTAATCGTCCTGCTGTGAATCAAGGTCATGTTTTTATTTCTGGCTTACGTAGGTCAGCAGTAACAGGAAAATCAACAGGCGCCGGAGCAGCCCCAGGCTGCCCGTTCGGTGGACAAAGGACACGGCTGTTGTGTAACACAGC
>NW_010416151.1:4775-5199 GCF_000710305.1 Buceros rhinoceros silvestris | reverse complement strand
CAGCCGGTTCTACACAGCCAGATGCTGCTGCTGCTGTGGCTCGTGGCATGAGAAGCACAGGGTGAGCTTTGGGGCAGGGTGAGGTGGTGAGACTGGCAGGTCATGCTGGTCCTGAACGGTGCTCACCAGGACAGGTGAGACCCACGCATGTGCTGGTGCAAACTACTGGTCTCACTGGTCCTGCTTGGCATGGGACAGCCATCGGCTGGCATGCGAGTGCTGCATGGCGAGTGCTTGTGAAACAGGGGTGAAGAGCTCAAGCCATGAACGTTCTGCAGCATGAGGTCAGTGAGCTGTAAAAATCAATGGAAGTTTATATTGAAACAACTATTTAAAACCCCCGGAAAGACTGCACGGTGCTGGGACTGTCCCTCACAGGCTGTTCCCCGTGGTCCCAAGCGGCAGAGTGCAGCCCAGCTCCGAG
>NW_010416151.1:4300-4582 GCF_000710305.1 Buceros rhinoceros silvestris | reverse complement strand
GGGGCTCACCCTGGTTTCCTGGGCACTGCAACACCTAAAGATCCGGTACCGATCATCCCATAGCCCCGCCACGGTTCCCAGAAACAAGCTCCCTTCCACAACCCTGCTGATCCCAGTGAAAGAACATCTGGGAAAGCCTCAGCATCATGCTGGAGGTCAAAGAAATATGGTTGTACCTGGAATCACTTCATGTCACACAGGCAGAGAGAGGTGGTTTGCAGCAGGGCGGTGGTCCGGGACCCAGCTCACAGCCAAAGTGCTCCGAGCTCAACCTTTTTCCCT
>NW_010416151.1:3715-4104 GCF_000710305.1 Buceros rhinoceros silvestris | reverse complement strand
GGAGTCCCCGTCCCTGGAGGGGTTTCCCAGCCGTGTGGAGGTGCTGCTGCGGGACAGGGGTCAGGGGGGACCTGGCGGTGCTGGGGAACGGGGGGACTCAACAATCTTAAAGGTCTCTGCCAGCCAGATGATTCCGTGATTCTATGGCTCACACGTGACTGCAGCGGGGAAGCAGTTGGGTTTGGTCTCGGCCTGGAAGATGACCAAGCTGTGCTTTTGTTGCCTGGCGGTGCTGGGGAACGGGGGGACTCAACAATCTTAAAGGTCTCTGCCAGCCAGATGATTCCGTGATTCTATGGCTCACACGTGACTGCAGCGGGGAAGCAGTTGGGTTTGGTCTCGGCCTGGAAGATGACCAAGCTGTGCTTTTGTTGCTTTCCTGTGTTTAC
>NW_010416151.1:1349-3555 GCF_000710305.1 Buceros rhinoceros silvestris | reverse complement strand
CAAAAACGGTTTAATCTGACTGACCACTTCTTGGATTGTTGGCGAGGGTTGTTCTCAGTCCCGCATGCACTCGTGTGCTGCTGGGCCAGAAACCCTGCGCCCGCAGGGTGCCTTATTGTGTTCCCTTGTTCCTGTGTCAGGGCATATTGGCAAAGCAAATCCACTGCTTCAAACGGAAATTAATTTGCTTCCTACCTTTACGTGTTTGACTCCCATCTGATGGAGGAAGAAGGAGTTTCAAAGGTCACAAGGAATATAAATAGAATAAGATGCAGTAGAACACCTATCTGCCTCCAGCCCCGGAGGTTCTTACAGTACCGGGGTCCAGAGAGACCCCAGATGTCCTCTTAGAGGGAACAGGGTGCTGCTAGAGGGGTGTTGGCCCAGTAGAACGCTGGTTCCAATTTGAACGAAGCGGCTGGCAGGGGCTGTCTGTCGGAACAGCTCTGCTCTGTCCACCCTCGCTTCCTCAGGGTCCCTCTGCACCGCGTGGGTGGCCCTTATCGTCCCCACGCAGCTCATCACCACTAACCTCCTCTGCAGAGGCGCACAAGAGTGTTCCGCTGCCGCGGCTCTGACTGCTCCAGCCTCGCTGCTGTTCCTCACCCAGACCAGCCACCTCCCCTTCGCTTTCCCGTCAGCGCTTCTCACCCTGTCCTCACCCGCTGCCGCGTCTCGCTGTACGGCCCTCACGTTAGACTCTCTCTGTAGTTAAATCTGCACTGATTTGTGTGTGCCTCTGGGCCAGCACTTCTCTCCTCTTTCTGGCCAGCCGCGTACCTCTGCTGGTTTGACCCGTCTGCTCTCATGGATTTCTTGCACAGCTGCCACCACCCTTCCTGAATTGCTCTTCAAATGGTACGGTCATGGCCCTGGAGGGAAGGAGCTCTGTGTGCGTGGTCCTCAGACGGGTCCCTCCTCGTGCCGCCCGGTCAGAAGTGGGCACTCTGCGCCAGGTCTGGCGGTAGGATGTGCCTGCCTGGCCCTGGCTGCCGTGGGGATATTCCCTTCCCTGCTCGGACTGTGCCTTTTTGGTCACGTTCTCCAATTACTCCATTTTTTTGGAGAAAAAAAGATTGGAGTAAGAGCAGTCGTCCTCGTGCAGGACAGGAGGAAGGATCCAGCAGCCCAGGGTACAGAACTCCCAGTAAAAACGGGCTGTAGCAGCGCTGGGTATTGGTGGGAACTGCTGCTGTGTGCTGCTCTAAAAAAGGAAAGGCAAGGCTGGAAATAGCGTAATCCCAGGAAAAGTAGAACAATTGCTGTTGTCACAGTCAGGCATCTAAACTGGACCCAGACTGGGAGCCAGTCGGGGCTCCTCAAAGGAGTGAGACTGCCTGTGGAGGCAGCCTGCTGGATTTGAGAGCTGCAAGAGAGGACCTGGTGGGTACCCCCGAGCGCCGTGCAGTAACCTCCACCCCGATGGGTCGCTGACTGCCTGGGGGGCACGAAAGCAAGCCTGGAGCTGGGGAGGACACACCAGTGCCGGTGCCAGCAGCTCTCCTCTGCCTGTGGCCGCTGTGGTGTCAGCGGATGGCCACAGGCGGCGGGACGGCCTGTGGGGTTTTGCGGGCAGGAAGGGGGAGTTTTCAGCAGCTGTGCCTGGGTGATTGTGCCTTGTCCCTTCTCAGTCACTGTGACCCTCCAAGCCCTGGGAGAAAGCCATGGGGAGCGTCCCCAGCTGAGCTCCATGTCCCTCCTCACCGGACCTGTGCCGCATCCCTCCAGAAACGGGTGAAGGCTTTTCCCTGGGAGAACGGTGCGGCTTTGGCACAGGTCCTTCTGGAAGAGAAGCGGGGTTTGGGTTACCTTCCCCTGCCGGGGCCAGCCCAGCCCAGCCACCCCTTGGCTGCCGTCCTGCCTTGTCTGCTCCGGGGCAAAGCTTTCTGCTGCTCCCCCACTTTCTTTTTGCTCTGCTTTGTTTTGTTTCCTCCAGTCTTGGTTTCTTCGTGGCAGAGCTTCTTCCCCTCCGCCATCACCTCAGTGTTCCACTGGCTGGGTGGGCGTTTGCCTTCCCCACTGACAGCCCCGGTTGGGCGCTGGGAGCCCGGTGAGCAGCAGCACCACGGCTTGCTCAGGCCCCGAGGCCGGTGCCGTGCCCTTCGGCGCGGTCCTTCCGCAGGGCTGTCCCGCGCCGCCTCTCGGGTGGAGCTGGGCATTTCAGCTTTGCTTTACAGCAGCAGCGAAGCTTGGAAATGCCACGATT
>NW_010416151.1:0-1221 GCF_000710305.1 Buceros rhinoceros silvestris | reverse complement strand
GAACCAGAGGGCTGGATTTGGGGCAGCTGCCCTAGTGGCTTGGCCTAGCCACAGACCTCAGTGCCTCAGTTTCCCGTAGCCCCTGCACCGGTTGCAGAGTCCTGGATGTGTTTTTATTGAAATTCAATCTGAGACGTGTCTGATCTCTGCTAAGCCAGGCTTTACTGAGCCAACCTCCCTGTCTGCTGCCTGCTCCTCGCTCCCCCATGGAGGAGCCCAGGCAGCTCCTCTCCCCACCACTGCCTTCCCCTGTCCGCCTTCTGCCGTTGTCCCTTCCCTTCCCCTTGCTGGCTGTTAAAATTACACTTGTCGTTCTCCCGCTCTGTTTTTGTGAAGGTTTGTGTGAGTTCAGTGCGTGGTCCGGGTCCCTGCGTGGGAGCTCCCAGCGCGCCACCCCGGTCTGCCCGCCCGGTGAGCTCTGCCAGCTGCTGACGCCCCTCTCTCCTCCCTCCCTGCAGTGGCTGAAGGACCCCGGTCCCCGCAATGAGAAGAGGACCCTGTTCTGCGACATGGTGTGTTTCCTCTTCATCACTCCCCTGGCCGCCATCTCCGGCTGGCTGTGCCTGCGCGGGGCCCAGGACCACCTGCAGTTCAACAGCCGGCTGGAGGCCATCGGCCTCATAGCACTAACGATAGCACTTTTCACAATCTACGTCCTCTGGACGCTGGTAAGTCCCTGCTGCCCGTGGCCCGTTTCTGTTCCAAAGGGAGGTGGCAGCGCTGGCTCACACTGGGCCCGAGCAGCTGCTCGTCTCTGACTCCCCTTGCGAGAAAACCTTGGGCTCTCTCTCTTGAATTTAGCTTTTTACCGGAGCTGCTAAAGTAGATGTTGAGAACGAGGAACCACTTCCTGATCCCCTTCCCAGGCTGACACGGGAGCCGTGTTCCCCGGGGTGCCGTGGACCCGGGCACAGATGAGCCCCAGCGTGGCGGGGCTGGGCGGGAGGGTCCAGTCCAGCCGTTGTGCCTGTTCCTGTTTCTAAGAAAAAACACAAACTTGGGACCCAGCTGGTTTAGGGGAAAAGTAAAACATGGAAGATGTTGGACCCCCAAAACAATCTGCCATCGTGTCCTTCCCTGCGTCGTGCTGCCCAGCCCGCAGGAGGTGCAGACCGGCCGTTTGGGATCTCCATGACCCCCAACACCACAAACTCCTACATGGTATTTTTATAACATTTCTAGGAACATAAATCGGAGGGAAATACATGCTGGTTTTATTCC
>NW_010416150.1:8500-8726 GCF_000710305.1 Buceros rhinoceros silvestris | reverse complement strand
GGGTGGCCCGTGGCGGCGTGGTGAGCGCCTGCGCCGCGGCGTACCAGGAGCAGCTCGCCGCTCTGATGGCCACCAAGAGACAAGAGGGTAAAAGCTCCATCCCTGGAGACATCCCAGGTCAGGCTGGCCCGTGGGGCTCTGGGGAAGCTGCTCGGGGGGCAGATATCCCTGCTCCCGGTCTCGATGAGCTCGGATGGTCTCTCCCCACCCAAACCGGTCCGTAGTG
>NW_010416150.1:7194-7538 GCF_000710305.1 Buceros rhinoceros silvestris | reverse complement strand
TTGCTCGAGAGCGTCGCATGGGGTGTGATTTTTCCCCCAGCAGCCACTTTGGTGCTGGGTCCCTCTCATGGGCTCCCTGAAAACCCAGCCCATGTCGCAGCGCCCTCGCGCAGGTCTTGGGAGCTGGTTGTCTTTTCTCGTGCCCAGGCTTGTTGGAGAGGCTACAAGCAGCGCAGAGCTTACCTGGAGCGGCTGCGCTACCTGCGAGCCAACGCTGGTGCTGCCATAAAGGTTTGGAAGACTCTTCCTTCACCCTTTGCTCCCTGCTTGCTCAGCAATGACCACGGTGATGGCCCCCTGCCCGGTAAAGAGGCAGCTGGGGGGGGATATGGCAGCCGGGGGGG
>NW_010416150.1:6218-7067 GCF_000710305.1 Buceros rhinoceros silvestris | reverse complement strand
GGGGGGGAATGTCTTGCAAAACCCCTCTGGTTTTGCCCCTTTCCACCCACTGGCTTTGGCCAAGCGAGTCCTTCCAGCATCCAACTGCTTGAACATCTCTCCCAGATCCAGGCGGGCGTGAGGATGTGGCAGGCTCGGAGAAGATACCGGGAGAGGCTGCGCTACTTCAGGCAGAATGTGAGTGATGGGAGGGCAGGAGGACGGCTCCTGGGAGCGTGTCACCATCTGTGGGGTGGGAGGGGGATGATCCTGAGCATGCGTCAGATCTCTGTCTGCCCCTGGGCCCTCATGGTGTGGCTGGAGGGAGAAACTGCTGCACCCTTGTAGGGGGCCAGATGGGAAGGAAAAGGTGCCTGGTGGGTCTGGAAGCCAAACTATCAAGCTCTGAAGCGTGAGGGGAGAAAAAACACTCCAGTTCCATCAAAATCCACTAAGGATTTCAAGATCCCCATTGGAGGGGAAGGGCATTTGGGGGGAAAGGGGGAAAGCAGAGCTGTGCCTCTGGAGTGGCTGCAGCACCCAAAACACAGCAAGTGGAGGGTGAGATCCCCTCCTGGGCTGTGGAGACCCTCACCCTGGGCTGGCAGGTTCCCGGCCACCTCTCCTCCGCTCCCTGCGTGTTTCGGGGGTGCTGTGGGGAAACATCTCCCACCCTTTTGTTTGTCTTGGCAGATTAAAGCTGTAATTAAAATCCAGGCTTTTGTGCGAGCTAACAAGGCCCGCGGGGATTACAGGATGCTGGGTGAGTGCCTGCTTGTCTCCGCTCTGAAGTGGTTATGATTAATGGGGAAGGGGACTCTGCCTCCTCCCTCGCTGGCCCCACGCAGCGGGGAGGTGTGGCAGGCTGGG
>NW_010416150.1:3450-5992 GCF_000710305.1 Buceros rhinoceros silvestris | reverse complement strand
CCCGGGGGAGGTGTTGCAGAGCACGACGTCATCTCGTCCTGTGTTCTGCTGTTGCAAGAAGATGCTTTTTGGGGGAGGAGGAGGGGAGTGTCTTGATGAGATGGGGGTCCAAGTGTTCATGGTGGCACCATGCTGCAGTCCATGCCAGGAGCCCGCCGCTGAGCATCGTCCGGCGCTTCATCCACTTGCTGGAGCAGAGCCAGCATGACTTCTGGGAGGAGTCGGAGGTGCTGCGGTTGCAGGAGGAGCTGGTGAAGAGGATCCGCGCCAGCCGGCAGCTGGAGAGCGACCTGGACCTCATGGACATCAAGATCGGGCTGCTGGTCAAGAACAGGATCACGCTGCAGGTGGGGAAGGACCTTGGCCACCTCATGTGGCTCTGCCGTGGTGCCGAGGCTGTTCAGCCAGCGCAGAGCTGCTCCTCCTCTCCTTGGCATCAGCTTGAACTCCTCCCCACTTTGCTTTTAAAGCAGTGGAAGGAGTTGAGGAGCACTGAGGTGCCTCTGGCCCCGTTTCCCCAGAAGCTGGGTTGAACGCTGGCGCTCACCAACGCTTCTCTCTCCTTGCCCGCGTGCCTCCAGGAGGTGGTGTCCCACTGCAAGAAGCTGACCAAGAAGAACAAGGAGCAGCTCTCAGAGATGATGTCCATCGACAAGCAGAAGGGGCTCAAGTCGCTCAGCAAGGAGAAGCGGCAGAAGCTGGAGGCCTACCAGCACCTCTTTTACCTGCTGCAGGTGGGGCTCCGCTGCGTCCACCACAGCTTGGGGGGCAGTGTGGGGTCCCTGTACCCCAGCACCATGACACGAGGTTAGCTTGGTGTTCCTTGTCCCTGCAGACGCAGCCAGTGTACCTGGCCAGGCTGATCTTCCAGATGCCGCAGAACAAGTCGACCAAGTTCATGGAGTCGGTGATCTTTACGCTTTACAACTACGCGTCCACCCCCCGGGAGGCTTATCTGCTGCTCCAGCTCTTCAAGGCAGCGCTGCAGGAGGAGATCAGGTGGGTGGCTGTGGGTGCCCCGGTTTGGGGACAGGTCTGGGAAAAGGCCAAACTAGGGTCATCAGCTTGGTTGTGTTGGAGAACAAACACACTGGTCCATCCCCTTCATCCCGTACATCCTGTCTCTCTGCCCAGGTCCAAGGTGGACTGTGTCCACGACATCCTGACGGGAAACGCCACAGTGATCCGGCTGGTGGTCAGCTTCTACCGCAACACGCATGGGCAGAACGCCCTGCGGCAGATCCTGGGTGGCCCGGTGCAGGAAGTCCTGCAGGACAAGACCCTCAGCATCCGCACCAACCCTGTGGACATCTACAAGGCGTGGGTCAACCAGATGGAGTCACAGAGCGGGCAGAAGAGGTCAGGCCCTGGGCAAGGAAGCTTAGCCTGACCACAGGGTGATGGGCATTGGGGTGGTGATGAGGACCTTGTCTTCTGCCCACAGCAATCTCCCATATGAGGTCAGCCCCGAGCAGGCTCTCAGCCACCCCGAGGTCCAAAGGCGGCTGGATATTTCTGTCCGCAACCTCCTTGCAATGACGGACAAGTTCGTCTCTGCCATCACCTCTTCTGTAGACAAGATCCCGTATGTGTCTTGATGGTTTGTGTGTGTGTGTCCTGCAGTGCTGGTGGCTTGAACGTAGCTTCAGCAAGGCCTTGGAAAAGGGAGTTTGGGTGCTGGGGGGCTTCCTGGCCCTGCTGCAGGGCTGTGTTACTGCACTGCTGACGAGGGGGAATCCACATATCAGTGGGTGCTGCTGCTTCTGCTCCTGCAGTGACGCCCTGGTGGGCTGGCTCTCCTGCCCCTCCTTTTGAGTGCTTTACTGCCGATGTTGAGGTGTCTGCAAGGAAGAAGCTGAGCTTTGAGATAATCTCAGAGGCTGAAGGCTTCCTCCAGGGAAGGCAGCAGAGTAGAGGAGGGAGCTGAAGGATGCTGCAGCTGCCAGCCCCTCTTGAGGGCTCCTCCGTCACCCCAAGGCTGGGGGTTTGCTGCTTCTTGGGTGATGGGCAGTAGGGACGGGGCAGGGTGGCTGGTGAGCCTGGTGCTGCCCCACGTGCTCACAGACCTCTTCCTGCCCCCTCCTCAGCTATGGGATGCGCTATGTGGCCAAAATCCTGAGGACATCCTTGGCTGAGAAATTCCCCAAGGCCTCGGCGCAGGAGATCGACAAGGTACCCTGGGGGTGGGGAGCTGCGCGGCTTGGAGGGGTCCAACCACGTGTGCATGCAAAGGGCCAGTGTTCCTCTGGAGAAGGTCAAGTCCTCTTGACTTCAAAACACCTTCAAGTCAATGTTTTCCCTGAGCCACTAAGGAAATGGCAACAGTGGGCTCTGCGCTGCTGTCCTCTCCGGGAGGGCCCCGCCGGGCAGCACATGGGTGAAACTGCCTTCCCTGCTGAGCCACCACCTCCCGGGGCACCAGCCCGCGTGTTCCCCAACGCCACCAGCCTGTCTTGTGCCCTAGATCGTGGGGAACCTGCTCTACTACCGCTTCATGAACCCGGCGGTGGTGGCGCCTGACGGCTTCGACATCGTGGCCATC
>NW_010416150.1:2556-3250 GCF_000710305.1 Buceros rhinoceros silvestris | reverse complement strand
AGCGATTGCCAGAGTGCTGCAGCACGCGGCGGCCCGCAAGGCCTTTGACGGGGAGAACGCGCATCTCTGCGGGGTGAACCAGTACCTGGAGGACACCCACAACAAGTTTTTGGGGCGGAGCGGAGAGGTCCTTCTCTGCAGGAGGTTCATCTCGGCTGCCTGCTGCGTCCCTGAGCCGGAGGAGAGGTTTAGCGTGGATGAGTACTCGGAGATGGTGGCGGTGGCCAAACCGGTCATCTACATCACAGTGGGGGAGCTCATCAACACGCACAAGGTAAGAGCATAAAACTCCGCTGCCAGCAAGCAGGCTCCGTTCCTGCCCCCACCTCCGGGGCTTCCCGCTGCGTTTCACCGCGCTCCTCTGCACCCTGCCACGGCAGAGCTCCTCTGGGCCTTTTTTCCTCTTTAAGCAAGGAAACAATCCAGGTCCTGCTGGTTCTGCACCGTTTGTCCCTCCCTGAACCTCGAAACTTTGCAGCCCCCTCCCGGTATTGCACCGTCCTGACCAGCCTTTGCTCCCTGTTTCTCTAAGTGCCCCTTTGCCACTGACTCTCCTCCCTTGCACCACGCAGCTCCTGCTCGAGCACCAGGACTCCATTGCACCACACCACGGAGACCCCCTGCACGAGCTTCTGGAAGATCTGGATGAGCTTCCTACAGTCCAGTTCCTTGCTGGTAGGTAGAGCTCTGGGAC
>NW_010416150.1:528-2389 GCF_000710305.1 Buceros rhinoceros silvestris | reverse complement strand
AGCTGGATCGCTTTGGGCGTGGGGAACCAGCCCTCCTGAGCCCCACGTGGCTACTCGGGCTCTCTCTACCCTCACAGGGGAGAGCGTTGCCAGCCCAGCAGGCAGCAGCAGCACTGAGCAGGTGCTTTCCCAGCTCAGCAAAATGGAGATCTCTCTCACCCTGACCGGCAAGCTGGTGCCGGTGGCCAGCAGCGAGGAGAGCGACACGAGGAGCTTGTTGCTGAGGTGAAGATGGGCCCTACGGGCTTCAGGGGAGCGTCCTGGGGGTTGGGAAGCATGAGGGGGATGGTAAGACACCCTTGGGAGCAACTAGATGATGTGCTGCTGTGGTGGAGGAGGGTGATGGTCCAGAGCAGAGGCCTGACCTCTCCTGGTCTCTAGCACCAAGCAGATGCTGGTGGACGTGATCCAGTCCCAGCCAGGAGATTCCCTGCTGGAGATCCTGTGGACACCGGCCTCAGAGCACGAGGTGGGAAACGCGAGGCTGCTGCTGGGGACAAACTTAAACTTCTTGGGGAAACGGCAGTCGAGCCCTCAGCAAAAAGCTGTCCTGCTCCTCCTGAGGCTTGGACACTGCGCTTACGCTCCAGCAGCGGCTGGGCTCTGGTTTCCAGAGAAATCACGTGTTTTGGGCCAGGAGAAACCGTACCAAAGGGCCATATCAAAATGTGTGCATGTGAGATGGGTTTGATTGCTCCACCAGCTCGTTCCAGCCAGGCTCACCCCCTTCTTGTCTCTAGGAAGCCTCCCACGCCCACCTCATGCACAGGCGAGCGCTGCAGGAGGCCCAGACCCCGGCCAAGCTGAAGCGCAACCGCTCCCTGGCTGCCAACAGCCAGCTGTCCATGGAGGAGAAGAAGCGCAAGATCATCCGCAACCTGCGGCGCCTGGAGAGCCTGGGGCTGGTGGACTCTGCCCATCAGTACCAGGAGCTCATCAACGAGCTGGCCAAGGTGCGCTGGGGGCTGAGGGGGGCTGAGCTGGGAGGTCACCTCTCCAAACCACCCGAGAGCCCGCTCTGGTGCTGTGGGGAAGCTCAGGACGAGGTATATTGGCTTTCTTGGGTGTCCGTTTCCTCCAGGACATTCGCAACCAGCGGCGTTACCGGCAGCAGCGCAAAGGGGAGCTCCTGAAGCTGAGACAGACCCTGCAGGGCCTCAACACCAAGACCCTGTTTTACGAGGAGCAAATTGATTATTACAACCAGTACATCCAGACCTGCCTCGACAACCTGGCTGCCAGCAACAAGTACGTTTCCGTACGCAACCCCCATAATTGTAAAGAAAATAAAAGGTTTTTTTCTTCGTTGTTACCTGGATGCGGAGACCTGGAGCTGTTGGGGGTTTGAGGGGTCTTGTATGGCTGGAGACCAGCTCTGAGCACGTGGTCTCCTCTCTTCAAGGGTCAGTGGGAAGAACAAGAAGCTGCAGTCGCTGCGCTACACGGCGGCCCGGCTCTTTGAGAAGGGGGTGCTGCTGGAGATCGAGGACTTGCCGCTCAGCCAGTAGGTAGCCCCTGCTCCCCGGGGTGAGCTGTTGTGGTGCAAAGCTTGGGCAGGTAGAGGAGAACAGCCCGGGAGGAGGGTGCACGTGGCTCCGCCACTGTCCTGCAAGGATGGGGCAAGTTGTTTCAGGAGAAGGTGGGAGAGTTGTGGTCTGGAGGGGTTTTTTTTGAGTGGTGGGTCTGGCCTTGAGTGTGCTGAGGGGGTTGTGCTGGGTGGGTGACCTGCTCCTTGGCTGCATCAAAGCCCTGAAGCCACTTCTGGCTCCTTCCGTTCAGGTTCAGGAATGTGATTTTTGACATCGTTCCCTGCGAGGAATCGGGCAGGTTCCAGGTGAAAGCCAAGTTCATGGGGATCGAC
>NW_010416150.1:0-204 GCF_000710305.1 Buceros rhinoceros silvestris | reverse complement strand
GCCAGCTCCCCTCTGGCCGGGGGATGCTGCAGCTGGGTGCTGGGGTGGGGGACAGCCCCCTCCCCAGGCTGGAGGTGGTGACAGTCACCTCTCCCGCAGGACCTCCTGCAGCTGCAATACGAGGGCGTGGCTGTCATGAAGATGTTTGATAAGGCCAAGGTCAATGTCAACCGGCTCATTTTCCTCCTCAACAAGAAGTTCTTC
>NW_010416149.1:5208-5494 GCF_000710305.1 Buceros rhinoceros silvestris | reverse complement strand
AGCGTCAGAATTGCCACCAGCCTTCAGCTGCACACAGACACCCGCCCAGAGCTGCACAGGGCGTGGGGAGGGAGGGGGCAGGTTCGGGAGGGCCCCAGGGGTGCTGCCACCGCCATACTGGGTCCCCACCACGGGCAGGAACAAGACCACGGCCCCAAAGCTGGACAGGTGCGACCCAGGCAGCGGATCCAAGGTGTGCTGTTCCCACCAGCTCCCCGTCCCGTGGTGCCCAGCAGCTCCTGGGTGCTGCTCTGCCCAGCGCCTCGGCTCCACATTAGGGCTACCG
>NW_010416149.1:4635-5042 GCF_000710305.1 Buceros rhinoceros silvestris | reverse complement strand
TGCTTGCAGGTGCCCCCCAACTCCACCCATCAGAGACATGCAACGCTGTGCCCTGAGGAGATGGTGGGACACCCCACCCCCCAGCCCCTTCCCACACCTGAAGCACAAACTCCAGGGTGGCGGGTGCAAACCCAGAGAGCAGGTAAGAATGGACCATCTCTAACAGCTGGAGATGATATTTTACCCGGGGTAAAATTTACCTGGCCTCTTCCTTGCAGCAAGGAGCTCAGAGGCGTCCACAGAGCTGAGGAAAACAAGTCAGAGCGGTGGGGGCTGGAGGCTGACTCAAGCCACCGAGTCTGTGGGAAAGGAGACAGCGAGCAAGTTAGGGAGCTGGAGAGGAGCCGCTGCCATGGCCACCACACCAAACCCCCTCCTCTCCCCAGGGCAGGGCGGGGGGAGCAGAC
>NW_010416149.1:4204-4440 GCF_000710305.1 Buceros rhinoceros silvestris | reverse complement strand
AGGCCCCTGGTCGTTGGCAGGCGGAGAAGCCCCCCCGCCACGCTCAGAACACCAAGGAAGTGCAGCAGCCTCGAGAAACCTGATTGCGTTGTTTACTCTGGCTCTGTCGTCTGGTAGGACGTGACTAAATCGGGAAGTACAGCTGAGAGGTTGTTCACTCGGTGAACACTGGGGAAGGCTGCCATCAGTCACAGGACACGGTGACACTGCTGGACGTGCCCGGGGAGCAGGGCTAG
>NW_010416149.1:2015-4151 GCF_000710305.1 Buceros rhinoceros silvestris | reverse complement strand
CTTGTCCCGCTCCCCTGCTCTCCTCCAGGCAGGGCACGCGCTGTGAGGACGCTGCTTTCTCGCCAGTTTTCTCCAGCAGCTCCCACCTGAGCACAGAGCCCACAGAAATCCCACGGACACAACAAGGGTTGTCTGGACCCCAAGAGATGACCAAAGACGGCACTGCTGCCACCTTACCCGCACCACGGCATGACCGGCAAGGGTGCCCCACAGCCCTGGGGAGGCACAAACCGCCTGCTCAGCCCCAGAGAGCTCAGGGCCGAGGGGTGCTGGAGCCAGGTGAGGGGCCGAGCCAGGCAGCACCCCGCTGGTGTCACCACTTCGGGAGGAAAAGGCAGCGACGGTCCCTCCAGCCCTGGCATCACGTGCTGGGCAACCCGCCACGGGCAGCGGGCCAGGCAGCGAGCACTGCCCAGCCCTGCCTGCATTGCAGGTGTGCCCAGAGAGGTCCCCGTGGGGCACAGCCGCCTCCATCCGCGGCTGCTGGGGCAAGCCCAGGCCTCGGCAAGTGCGGGAAGGAAGAGCCATCCCTCCCTGAGCTGCCTGGCTTGGCTTCAGTCCACGGCTGGTTTTGTAGCTCAGGTGCCCTGGCTCCGAGCAGCCTCCTGCAAGGTGGCAGGAAAGCTCATCGGGTCACAAGTCCACGGAGGAGCATCATTAGCCACCGCTGCTGGCAGAGGAGCACCAGCACCCACCACTGCTCGGCAAGTGCGGGAAGGAAGAGCCATCCCTCCCTGAGCTGCCTGGCTTGGCTTCAGTCCACGGCTGGTTTTGTAGCTCAGGTGCCCTGGCTCCGAGCAGCCTCCTGCAAGGTGGCAGGAAAGCTCATCGGGTCACAAGTCCACGGAGGAGCATCATTAGCCACCGCTGCTGGCAGAGGAGCACCAGCACCCACCACTGGCCATGGAGGAGCACCACGACCCGCTGCTGATGGTGGGGACGTGTGCTGACCCCCCCAGGAGCTGAGCAAAGCCCCGACAGGCGCAGGGTCTCCCCAGGCTGTCCCTATTTACTGATGTTTCTCCCCAGAGGTCTGAAGTGGGATGTGGCAGACACACAGCTCCAAAGAGTAACTCCAGGGCAGCTGGGCCTCAGCTTCCTGCTTTTCTCTCCAGCTTCTTCCTCAGGAGGCAGGAGAGGCAAAACCAGCCCGTGCGGAGGGTGCAGCAGAGCTGCCAAAGCCCAGAGCGCGTCCAGGCAAAGGGAAGCACCCGAAGCGCAGCACCGCAGAGCCCTCCTTCTCCTTCAGTGACCTACAAAGCTACAGTCTGGGCTGTGCTCTTTTTAGCTGCACTGGGGATGTAAAGAAAAGGAGGACTACAGCCAACCAGCCCACCCTGCGCACCCCGGGGCCCTGGACCTTCCTGCCCCCTGCCTGCAGGGCTCCTGGACCAGCCCAGCCCAACCAGAGTGTCCCCGAGGCCTTACCCAGGGGCACCAGCCTGCCGGGGAGCTTTCCTTGCCCTCACGCCAGCTGCGCCGCGCCTTTCCAAGGTGGCAGCTCTCCTCCCATCACCGCTCAGACGCTGCCTTCCCACCACACACCAGCTTTCAACACGCCCCGGTCTGACACCCCCCCACCGTCACCAAAGCAGCGGTGAGAAACCTCAGGAGCCCAGGAGGCAGTTCCACCCATGCGCTCCCCCGGCCGCTCCAGAAACACCCGTCGGATGAAGCAACGGCCCCAGACGGAGCCAGAATTAATCCTGCTGCCTTGAGCAGCAGGAAAAGCGGCCACGAGGGCGACGGCCCGCGGAGCACGGAGCCACGCGTGCGCAGGGATTGAGGGGAGTTGCAGGGGCTGCGGAGCTGTGCCGCTCGTTCTTGGCAGCCTCGGTCGTCTTAATGCAATATTCTGCTTATTAAGAGAGAGCCTTAACAAGCAGCTGTTGGCTGCGTGCCCTTCCCCGGGGGAAAAGTGAGCCTGTTGCTTTTAAGCCTCTTAGAAGCTGTTTCTCCTGTGCTTGCTCTTATCTTTGTGTGAGAAGCACAAAACCTGCCGCAGCCCATTTCCTCCAGCGAGCTCCGTGGGGAGCTGGAGGACACAGGGCTTCCCCTCGGTGCCGGACAGGAGCTGCCCCAGGACACCGCGAGGGGACCCTGCCGTCTTCCTTCTCAGAAGCAATGATGTGACCA
>NW_010416149.1:983-2002 GCF_000710305.1 Buceros rhinoceros silvestris | reverse complement strand
ACCATGGCGGTGTTTTGCATCAAAACATGCTCCCCAGAAGCCTGTACAAGGCCTCTCGCTGCTGGTTGTTTCTGGTTTCAGCCGCCAGCTTTCGGCGAAGCTGACTCTGCTCCGTCTTGTAAACGAGAAACAAAACTGCTCCTGCCCTCGCGCCGCCATGGAGAGGCTCCGCCACCCGCGTCCTGCCCTGCGACAGGCTCTGTGCTCCCTGGTCAGCCCAGGGTCTCGTTCCAAGCAGCTTTGGGGTGAACTAGCCCATGGGAACAGGTCTCGTCACCCGCTCCAAGATCAGGGCGTCACTCCCAGGTTCCTCTGAGGTTTCTGTCCAGCAGTGAAGGCAAGCGGAGAGCCAGCAGGGCAGCACAGCCCTGCGTGAGGACACACGAGGCTTTCTACTTCGACACCTTCCCGTGCTTGGCAACCCCAGCTCTAGTTAACAAGGGATCGATGCCCCAAAGCCCAAGGCTCCCATTACCGACACATCCAAAACTGGTGACCACAAACCTCTCCCAGCTGCTTAGGGCTCCGACTCCTCGCTCCTGATGAGAGGAGCTGCTGGGTGAGGGTCCAGCGCTCCCCACTGGCTGTGCTTCCCTCTGCCACACCACACAGGATCACTGTGGAAACAGTCTGGGCTTCAAACACGGCACGGGGAAAGGTCTGTCCATCCAGCCTGTGCTCCCAACAGCTCTGGGCGCTGAACCGTGGTGTGCAGTGGGACATGGGAATGTCGTGTGCCACCTGAACACATGCCACCACACCAGAAAACAGATCCAGTCACAGATCACACCTGCACTGCGTGCAGACCCAAAGGGCTGGGCTGCTAACGCCGTCCTTCCCAGGCAGCAGCCACCAGCGCTTCAGGGTGAGACGAATCCGAAACGGGCCCCATCACTGGCAGCTCTAACCCACGTGCAAACCCTGACAGCGCAGCGCTGGCTCGGTGCAGCTCTGAGTCAGCCTCACGGCGCAGCTGAGATCCGCTCCCACGGGCAAAACACGGTCAGCGATGCCCTCGC
>NW_010416149.1:509-791 GCF_000710305.1 Buceros rhinoceros silvestris | reverse complement strand
TCCAGCCACTGCGACAGGAAGGAGCGTTGGTTCATACTCAGCCACGTCCAGTGATGTTGGCACTTCAAAAGCTGCTACTGCACATTTTTGGAGCTTTTTCTCCATAAAAAATAACTTCCAATATTTAGAAGCTTCTAAAATTAAATTAATAAGAAAGAGAAAAGGGTATGACCACTTCCAGCTTTGTCACACACCAAACAGACACAAATTTCAGCTTCCAGGCTTTTGTCAATACGTCTTTAAAAGCACAGCGGAGAGGTTGGAAGAAGCTGGGCTCTCCAA
>NW_010416149.1:0-260 GCF_000710305.1 Buceros rhinoceros silvestris | reverse complement strand
GTGCCCAGGGCTTCTACCTGCTCCGGAAATACTGCGACCCGGAAGGCAGAGAAACGCTGGGTAAAAGCACAATGGGCAGAGCCAATGCTGGCAAAACATTTGACCGAGATGCTGTTACCCTTTAAAAGGGGGTAGCGAGAGGAGACTGAGCCGAGCAGGGTCGCTCAGGTGGGCAGAGCCATGCCCTGACCGTGGCAACCACGGCTGTCCTCCTCCACAGCGGCACTCCTGAGCAGCACCCCCGAGGCCCAGCCGGGTCC
>NW_010416148.1:1077-1286 GCF_000710305.1 Buceros rhinoceros silvestris | reverse complement strand
GCCTCCTGCGTGGGCGAGGGGCATGAAGGGTGCCTCGCATGCCCACGCACAGCAGGGAGCACGCCTACAGGTGTATGTGCATGCCAGGAGGGGACAGAGAGGTGCCTGCGAACTTGAGGGTGCTACCATGCACCCCACCTGCACGTTACCCACCCACAGCAGAGGAACCAGCCCCAGAGCCGCTGCCTGCCCTGCCAGTCACACAGATG
>NW_010416148.1:0-868 GCF_000710305.1 Buceros rhinoceros silvestris | reverse complement strand
GTCTCACCAGTGCTCCCGGGCGGCTGGGCACCAGGGCCAGCCCCATACCAGAGCTGGGACACCAGTGCAGGAGCTGAGACAGCTCTGTCCCCTCCCCGCCCCCGGGATCCCCCTCATCACGGCCAGAGACCCTGCAGGGTGGCGGCCCCAGGGACCCCCCATTCAGCCTTCTCTGCCCACAGTGCCAGAGCAGGGGAGCAGGGCAGGGCTGGGCAGGGCAAAGCCCAGCCTGGTGGCAAGTGGATGGGACCAGTGCCGAGCACATCCCGCTGCAGCCTGCTCTGAGCCGAGGGGAACAGCTTGGTCAGGGGCACAGTCACTTTCCGGGGTGGGAAATAACACCCAGGCCAAATCTGTCTCCACTCAGTTTAATCCAGGGAAAAACAGGGAAGCTGCTGAAAGACCAGGCTCTGGCAGCAGGACCCTTGGGCTCCCTACCCAGCTTGTCACTAACTCTAAAGGCAGCTTTTGAGGCAGCACGGCGGTTTCCTGAGTTACAAGCTGCCCCTCTCCGTGCAGGACTAAGAGGAGACGATGCCTGTTTGATGCTGGACACTGTCTGTGCCCCTGCAGGCAATGTCTGTGTGGAGGTGTAGCCAGGGAGATGAACACAGAGTCCAGGGGCCGAGACACACAGCTGGACGCTATTGTCACTGCCCGGACAGACACAGGGCGTGGACAGAGGGGCACTGGCGGCCACTACGGGGCAAAGCCACCCAGACCTGCACACAGGGACTGGGCTGGCACCACCCATGACGGTGCTCCCTGACACATACAGCCGCTCATGCTTCTCCCCACCAAGAAACCCCCAACACTGATGCCCTACCTGGCTCGAGGGCTGTAGGCGTCCCCCTGCCCCCGAGCCACA
>NW_010416147.1:27653-34153 GCF_000710305.1 Buceros rhinoceros silvestris | reverse complement strand
TGGTGGGGGCTGCTCCCTTGTCCGTGTCCTTGCCGGCGCCGTGCTCACGCTGTGCCGCGGGGCTGTGCTCGAGGGGCGGAAGGTGTCACTCGACTCAGGAAGCAGCATGCAGCACCTGCTTGCGTTGTCCTCCTTCCTGAAAAGGGGGCGATTTTCATCGGCCAAGCTGGAGACTGAGGGGGAATTACACTGACTAACGATAATCGTGTGCCCCGGGAGCCCTGACCGGTCCTCCTGAGGGGCTGCTCCTCCCCAGCGCCCCGGGGAACGCAGGCGCAGCTTCCCATGTGTGACTGGGGGCGCCTGGGGCATCCACGCAGCGGTGAGTTACGCCACCTGCCACCCCGGCTGTCCCGTGGGGCGGTGATGGGCACCTTTCCTCCAGCCCCCTGAAGCAGGAGCAAGCTGCTGCCCACAGGCCACCTCTGAAAAACAATTTAAGTAGGGACATCAGTGTGACGTTTTTCTCTTTTGAACTTCAAGAGGAGCTCCAGCTGACGAACGCAGTCTTCAGGTTTGTTTAAAAAGAGACTTTTATGTGGATTCCCATTTCTTTGCCTTTCCCAGAGCAAGCTCAAAAGGCACGTTGTTGGGTAGGATAGTGGCTAAAGGAGGATTTTCCTCTCATATCAGACGGCTGTATGTTAAGATACCTTAAAGAAGAGAGTAGTTCACTGGGAATCAGACTTGTTTTGCCACGTTCTAGCTTTTAAAAGGACAGCAGGAGATAAAGAATGTACTAGGAGAAAAGCCGGGTGAAGTCCTACAGCAGTAATGGCAGGAGAGTAATCATGAGGTAGCAGCTGCTGGGGAGGCGGCGGTGGATGGAGGGGAAATATCAGCGTGGAAGGGAGCAGAAAAGGAAAGAATCAAGAAAGAAACACCACCAAAATTATTTTAGTCCCTCTGGTAAGAACTTTGGACATTTATGAGTGAAGCAACTCCTGCTCTTCCTGGGACGTTTCCTTCTCCCTGCTGTGTTACAGGCGTGTGTGGCCGGGCAGCGCAGGTCTCCTTCTGCGCCCGCCTGTGGGCTGTGCTCTTACCAGATGAAAGTGTCGCTAAGGTGTATCATGGTCTTCAGGTGAATACTCTGAAACTAGGGTTGTTCTTGTAATATAATTCACAGAGTTTCACTCAAGTCACTGCCAGAACATTACATCTGCCCTGGAGGACAAGGAGGAAATTCAGGTTATTTTAAGTTGGTCCTGTGGAAGCCTGCAGAAATATATCCAAGTTAAACTCAAAGGGAAATGGTGAGATTGGTTGCAGATTTCATCAGGTTTATAGTTGCATTAGCAACCTCACATGAGTCTTGTAAACTGTTTTTAGAGTTGAAAAACTTTGTTCTGAGCAAGAATTGTTATGCAAAGATTATCGGTATGAGTATCAGTAATGAGTATCGGTATGAGAGGGCAAATTCAGTGAGTAAGTTCATCAGTTAAGCTGTTTGCTATAGCCACGTGTACACAAATCCTGTGTTCTAGCAGCGCGCATAACCGTTAAGAAGCATCAGAGTTACACTTTGTCTTTCAGCTGTATGGAAGCGTGCGGGGGAGTTGTGAAGCCGTTCCTTCGGCTCCGTTAGGGCCAGCTTAAGGAGTGTTGACTGGGCAATAGTGCCTTTCTGAAGGTTATAATCCTTAATTTTAATTTCCTGATCTTGGAATATGCATTGAATTCACCCAGGTCTTCTTGTAATTTTGACAAAGTTTCTTTTTTTTGCCTGGATCTTCATTATGTTGTGAACAGTCTCTCAACTGCTGCCAAGCACTCACTCTCTCTTGTATATTGCTTTTATAGTCTCACTTTGCCATTGGTCTTGGACTCACAGAGCTGGTAGACAAAGCAGTTGTCAAGGAGAGTGAACAGCTTCAGGGAGGAATAGACTTAAGTGCTCTGGCCATGGAGATGACAGAAAAGTAGAGAAGGTGGAAAGAGGGTGAGCATGGTCTTGAAATCGGGGAGGCTGGTGTATGCCAGAGAACTATGTTAGAATAACGCGACAGGAGATGGGACAGAGGATGTGAGACGGGATGCTAACTGGCAAGAGAAACCTGAGAAATGTCAAAGCAGTGTGAGGAGGGAAGAAGGGGAAAAGACTGATAAAAGGTAGAGTGGATCCAGAAGCAGCAACCAAGAAGTGAAACACAAAGGCTGATCGTTGACTCAGGAGAAATTAGAAATGTGAGATGAAATGAATACCTTCAGCAGAGGATATTACCTTCCCCACTTAAAGAATCAGAAACTTAGTAGAAGGAAGAAATGCATCTACTTTATTGTACTTTCCTGTGCTTTTGGCCAGGCAGTTCTGTCAGCCACTGAGCACTGCTCCGCTTTCTTTTCCAACATCGACAGCTGCCTCTTTAACCCCCTGAGACACTGTCATAGACCTGGACTTGGGAAGCACATGTCCTGATGCTGGGAAGCATGGTGAGGTGGTATCTTCTCTGCTCGGTGATAGACGGGCTTCCAGGAACAAGTCTGGTAGAGTCGTTTTTCTTGTAAAGTATCCTCTAAAAAAAAAAAAGTTATTACATTTTCTCCAATATGCCGTGTGACTTCCTTGTGGTAGCATCAAAATAACTTTGAGGAACAGCTTATATAGACGTAACCTTCATATGTCCCTCCCTGACTAAATTATTCTTTGATTGATCCTTCTCACAAAAGAGAAGTCTGTAGTGGGATGTGAAGTTTGAATTTTGTTTCTGGTGCAGTTTGAAAGGGCTTAATGAGCAGTGCTCAGTTGTAGCAAAGTTAAATGAGAATTAACCAGATGATTGCCTTCCACAGTCAAAATCAGAATTCCACAGTCCCAACAGCAAATCTTGCTTGAGTTCCCCCGGTAAATAACTCGATTAGCAGCTCTGCAAGACTCCCTTCTCTTGAGTTAGAGTCAGGGACCACTTTAGGACTTCCCTCCCTGGGCAGCAATACCCATGGGTTTCCAGAAAGTGAGACAGGAAAAGGCACACATGCTCCCAGTGACGGCAGCTTGAGCTCATTAGTTGTGATTTTTAGATACGCTGGCATTGTCTCAACAGCCTGCTTTCACATTTATGACCTTTCCAGGCTACTTATCGAGGGGAGAAGCATGCTTCCCGTTTGTACTTAGCCTTCTCCAGTGATGTATGGTGCTGAGCTCAGAGCCCGAAGCACACCTCTGCTTGGGCAGCGCCAGCTTCTACTGCCCAGCACGCAAAGGGAAGATCTAAGGGGGAGGCAGCTCTCCTATGCAGACCTTTACTTCTGGCAGTCCGATTCCAGGAATGGATCAAAAATAGCTGAACTATTGGAAAGCTACTCCCTCCCATGCATGAGCATATAGGTATTTTTCTGATGAGATAAAATAATGAGTCTTACTCTACACCATCCCTATTAGTTTGCTCTCCAGTTAATTCCTTCTTATTAATTCATTTTGGAGTGTTTTGGAATATTGCTCAGCATCTATCAGTGCATTTTGTGGGACACTCTATGGAAAGGACAGAACATTTGCTGAAGACCCGTTACTGTATTTCCCCCACTACAATTCCCTACTCGATGCTGAGGTTTCAGGAGGCTTTGAGTGAGCTGGCTGAGCCTCCTTTTGAACCCATCATGGATTTTTCTTTGTATTTTCTTTCCTTTAAAGTTTATTTCCTTCCTTTTGGCAGGCACCATTTGCCAAATGAGTAAGGCACTCCGGTTCTTCCTGGCTTTTGCCCCATTTGCCACCTTCCAAAAAGATTGCGGTGGCTGTATGATTGCATCCCAGGTTTTCCCCGGGGTGATCTCTGATTTCTTTTCAATCAGTTCATTTAATTGACCGTGTTTATTTCCCTAGCCCTTGTGGCTCCCTGAGTGCAGCTATTTGTCAGAAGCTGAATGTTAAGCATCCTTTTCATGTTTCACCTGGAGACTTTCTTAAACCATCTCCTCTGTTCTTAGCAGTTGGGACTAAGCCCAGAAGGGAAGCTCTCTCAATCAAAAGGCTATCTAAATGGATAACGTGGTACTTGGAGACCTGTGACAGGGAGGCGAATGTCCCAGTCCCACCGCTCCCGCGCGTATCTCACCAGAGCTACGGTAGCTTTGAAGGCTTGCTTGGGCAAGCTTCCCAGTGTGGATGTTTGCAAGACAGCTAACTGGAACTTGGTACGTGTACCTAGCGTCCTGCTTAGATGTAGAGCCTAGGCATGATGCCCGCTTTGGAAAGCAGCTTTGTAGTCTATATTTGCTTAATTTAGTCCTCAGCTGTCCTCCTGAGAATGGCTGTTCACCGCGCGTTAGTGTCCAAGCACAGGAAACGATGGAAGCAACTTTCATCGGAAAGAAGATGAAGTAACCTGGCACTCTCTGGAGTTTGGAGGCTAAATTGCCTCTTAAAGCAGAGTCCTTACTGCTCGTCTAAGGAGTTTCCAAGCTGTAAACAGGGTGGGAAGAGGGATGCCTTTGTACCCTGTGTTCCCCTTTTCTAGGTGTTGTCTTGGTGACATTAGCTGCCTTCTTCAAAGTCTATAAAATTCTGTTTGAATGCTTTTCATGCTCTAGTTTGGCATACAGCATAAATCCAAGCAAACTGACCTGAGACACGAATACATTTTCCTCTTCAGCGACTTCTGTCTGTGTCCACCGCTAGCATCTATATTAGCAAATACAATTTCTTGGGGACATCCTGGAGCTATTTTTTTCCAAAGTCTTTTTTAAAGTGACAACGCACTATTACTTAGCAAATTTGGTCAGCCTCTTGCATATGAACTTTTAAAACATTGTCCTGTTTTTTTCCTTATGCCACTTATTTTTATGCTGTCTTTTAAAACTAAACGTAAGTCAAGAGTAATTAGGAACGAATGCACTGCATTTGAAATGTAACTCGAAGGAATTAAATGCTGTGATATGTCACTTCAGTCAGTGGTCAAATAGCCACTTTTTAATCTTGGTGGCTGAGTTAAATAAAAAGAGATCCTTTTAAATAACTTAATGTTTCCTTAATGATTCATGAAAGGTAAACGTGAACGTTTGACTTCATTGCAATAATACAGCTAGTTTAATTTTTTATTATTTTTAAACCAGCAGCCAGCATGCTGGAGTAAGGTATTTGCAGTGTCTTTCTAAAGTCCATATTGAAATATTAGCCATAACTGTCTGCTGTGTATAAAAAGGGGGGGGATATGTTTGAAGTTTATTCATGCTTCTACTTAAGCTCAGTCCCAGAGCAATCCTTTTTTCTGCTGCTGAGCTCAAACAGCTAGTAGCCAGGTTTGATCTGCTGCCCCATGGAGCAGTGCCCTATGTGAATTTGAAGTTTTCTCAACCCGGGAGGCCTGCAAATAAAGACTAGCCTCAGGTAGCCAGATCTCTCCTTCCCAAAGCAGCTCCCGGGGCGCTGCCTGGAGCAGTCCTCCTGAAATTGTTTCAGGCAATTGCTATACACTATCTCCACTACTGCCCCTCTCACCCCTCCTTCCCTCTCCTCCTCCTGACATAAGGGAGGAGTTTTGGAGTCCAGGAGTCCTGTTTGACTTTAATAAAATGAAAGAAAAAAAAATAAAAAGCAGAGCAGTTTGTAGGGAACTGGCACAGACTGTGGAAACGGGAGCCACAGCAAGACAAAACCCAGTGGCCTTCAAAACTTTTTTCCCTTCTTTTTCACCACATGACTTGGAGGATGTGGACAGTAATTAAAGGACCCCCTAGCTCCTCATTTTCTGTGCCTGGTCCTTTGATCTGGTTCGTGTCGGGTAGCTATTTTCATTGTTCCTGTCTTTTCTTTTATTCTCACCCAGCCCCTTTGATGTGAGCAATGATCTTTAATTCCAAAACAGGAGATGGGCAGGATAGCAGTACTGGCCTTACATAATGCATCTTTCACATCTTATTTTTAAACTTGAGCATAATAGGTGTAAGTTGGCACCTGGGGAGCATTAACCCTTTTCGTGCAGGGGAAGGTTAAGAGCCTATCACATTTGGTAACATCAGTCAGGTTAGTCTTCTGTAGCTGCCTACAGATGCATTTACAAAAAAGATTATTATTATTTTCCTGCAAATATGATGGATCTCTAAATATAATCTGGAGGGAGTTTGTCCTAATTGTTCCCATGTGGGAAAAATGTGCTGAGAAAGAACAGTAAAGCTAATGCAGTTATTCTGACTGGCTTCACTTGGCAGCGCAGTGGGAGCGAAGCGTACTGTTTATTAGTGTATGTTAATAAACTATGAGGGACAAGCTGCGGGTGGTGGTTTATAAACTGTTAGCTCAGGTAGGACAGATGACAATGTGGAGGTTATTAGTAACATTAGAAGGAGAGAAGGGCTGGAGGTTCTTATTGTTGTCTTGAAATCACAGAAGCCTGATACGCCTCTGTGTGCTGTACCTTCATCAAGGACACGCATCAGAGGAGCTGCGCCAGCCCCACCGGGCCAAGGAGGGTGGCACCTGCAGCACCCCTGCCCTGGGTCACCAGGGTTGGAGCACCCTCGCGCCAGGCCAGCTGCGGTGGCACATGCAGGAACCCTTTGCC
>NW_010416147.1:25794-27364 GCF_000710305.1 Buceros rhinoceros silvestris | reverse complement strand
GGTGCTGGCAGATCCCTGTCCCCGGGGCGTCCCTGGGGAGGCTGCGGGCTGGGGGGCAGCTCTGGGGAGGCCCCGCTTTAGGCAGTCCCCATCTGCCTTGGCGGTGCCTCCTCCTTCTGGGCCCCAGCAACAATGGCTCCGCTTCTGCTGCCCGCGCACCGCCCGAGCGGCCCGGTGACATCTGCAGGGTTCAGTCATCACAGCACGATTCGCTCAGGAAATAGGCCTGTAGCTCTAGATAGGTAGCCCAGAATTTTCAGGCTTCAGCACTCGAGGCACCTGCACCCATGAATGAAATGGGGGCTTCGCTCCATGCCGTGAAGTGGGGCCTCAGCTTTCCCCAGTGCCTTTTATCTTAGCAGGAGCTGAGACTATCTGAAAATTCAGAGATTTAGAAGTCTGCTGCTCAGCCACTTACACATGAATGGTTGAACATTTTGTCACAAATTAAAAAAACCCAAAACATTGTCCCTGGTTTCCTGGGAGAATTAACTTTAGTCAAAATACACTAACTGTCAACAAGAAATAACAAAAAAGCCGTGAGGATAGCAAAGGTTAACTGTGGTAATGAACAGAGGGTAACACGCAGCTTGATGTGTCTAATTATGTTTTAGTTTCATGCCTGACTTTTTATTTTCATTCACAAAATATATAGCATACACGCTGCTACTTCTGAAACCATTTTAGATGTGGATTTATACCCTCGTGACACCAGCTCTTTGAGGGACGTAAAATGTGTGTTATATTTGTGTACTTCTTAAAATAACAGCTGTTTATTAGATGACTTTCAGGGAGATTCTTGTTATATGTTATGGTCCTGCAGCAGCAAAGTGCTTCAGCAGATGCCTGACTTCTGCACGTGGCTGGACACGTAGGCTTTTCAGCCTGCGCTTGCTTAAACCTGGGCACGTGCTTAAGTACTTTCCTGAACAGGGTCCAAGACCAGATGCAGTGAAAACATATAATTAACTTTGCAAAATGGCTTACAATATGCCACTTGTTTCCATGTGCTTTAAACTTCCCACTTGATTATCATTTGGGCTGAACTTCTGTGTGTGTGTACGTGTCTGTAGATCTTCCTTTTTTCTTTCGAATTCAGTTGGTTCCCTCGGAATATTTCTGAGTTAGGAGTGAAGGAGGAAAAATTCTCGTCCAGTTCTTCCAGTACTGTTCATCTTTAATACCAGTGGTTCTGTAGCTGTGGTGCTCCAAGGAAATAAAGGAAGGAAAGGTTGTAGAGAGAAAGAATATTTTACTGGACCAGCTTCTGGAGTTGAAAAAAGGAGACGCACATCTGAGAACTGGCAAAGGGATGTGGAACCTGTAATCTCGTCTACTTTTTCCAGCTGTATCAGCTAATCTAGTAATAAAAACTTATAGGGCGATGTAATTTCTTTTTTTAGAGAAAGCAAAACAAACGTTGAAATTGGAAAGGGGAAAGTTGGCACCAACACATTCCTCGATGAGTATTAGAGCCTTTTCTTGAGTTGGAAAGGGAAGAAAAAAATTCCTCTTTCTAAAGGCAGCCTGTTCTAAGGGCTGGAGCACGCCCCAATAGCCTCTGGTTAGG